>NW_007251807.1:125409-141177 GCF_000164805.1 Carlito syrichta
GCAGGGTGGAAGAACCAGTTACCTGTTTGCCACAACTCAGGACATTTCTTCTGCAAATCATGATGCAACCTTCTCAAAACTTCCAGATAAAAACTTTGGTTGACTGTTTGATTTGTAGGAACAAATTCTGAGTGTACTACAAGCGGCCTACCCTCCAAAAAAAATAATAAAACTCCAGTTTTTTTTTTTAGGGGTCCCCTGATATATCAATGTCAATTATTCACTTTGGGGTTTAAGAAAATGACCACTGGGTCTGTGCGTCCACTGTAAGCTGGACCCTGAGCAAGTACTGTTTCCTGGTCACCATATGTAGCCACCCTAACAGGAGGGGACGATACTCCTAGTGCCTGGGTATGAATTTAGACCCAGTGTCCACCAGTCCTCAAAATGTTTGGCTAGACATTTTTCCTCAGAGTGCAGTTATCAAAGGAAATGACTATCTGACCCTTTGAAAGAGGAGTTGAGGGTTCACTTCTGTTAATACTTGTGCTATGTTACAGGTTCTTCTTCATGGTATTTGGCCATATTTTCAGTAGTTTCCATTTCTGGAAACTGACTTTGGTCCAGAAACTGGGCATGGAATCCTAGGGTTTTTGTGTGTGTGTGGGGGGGTGATCTTGATTATTTTAGTCATCTATCCTTGCCTTTTTTCTTTCCTGCAGTAGTACCCATTTCAGCTGTCCATCTATTTTGCTTCTAGGGAAGGTATGTTTATTAGCCATCTATATAACTACAGAGAAGGCCCATTTGGCTGCTACTCAGACCTTGCTATTATAATTGCAGTCCTCTGACTTCCGTCAGTTAAGTGCTGCTTCCTGGCTTTTTTTGTCTTAGGATCACATCATCCCCATTACTATCACTCAGACAAGTTCTGGAACTGTCTTTCCTATTGTCACTCTTGCCTACAGAGATGAGCCATCACTGAACATTTTAGTGACATCAGTGCCCCTTTAATCAGCCTATGTCTAATGACCTTTATAAATGATGTGCTTTTTTGCCTTCATGTGGAATATAATCATCTGGAAGGTCCTCCAAAAGCATGGAGTACATAAACCTCAGCATGCCCACATCTCTGAGCCTTTTACTCCCACTGTCTGCCACAGCAATTCTATTTCAAATTTGCTTATCATGGCCCATAACTTTTTTCATGTGTGGTATTTTAAAAATATATCTGCAAGTTCTTTGATACTCTTCCCTTCAGAAGATGGAGTCTAATTCCTATCTCCTTGAATATGCATGATTTAGTGACTCATTTCTAACAAATGGGATGTAGCAGAAGTAATGGGATGTAACTTATGAGGCTACTTCACAAAAAGGATACAGCTTTTCTTTGTCCTTGGATTGCCCTTGGAATCTAGCCACCATACTGCGAGGAAGCCTAGAACACCACAGGGAGCGGCCATTTATGGGTATGCTGTCTGTCATTCCTAATCTGGGCTCCAGCCAATCTCCAGCAACTGTCAGACAGGTGAGCAGATGAATCTTCACATCATTCCAACCTCCAGCCTCTGAGCTACTCCAGTTGAGGCCCCAGAAACTGGAACAGAGATAAGCCATCCCTACTATGTTCTGACCCACACTAACCTAAAGAGATAATAAATAATTCTTATGTTAAGCCACTAAATGTGTAGTCTTTTGTTGTGTAGCAGTGGAAACACTGTCAATCTAAGAGCCACCCTTTCAGCAAGTTTGCACCCAGTCTTTGCCAGTTTGTTAAATCTCCTATACTGGAAGATTGCTCATGTGTCAATAAACTCATCTATCCAATTTTACATTCCAGCTCCCTTCATCAAGGACCCTCAACATCCAGACTCATATAGGCTTTCCCAGCTCCTACCAGTACACGTTGGCTGGGTATTATAGCTCATTATGAGGTGAACTGTGTCCTCCTCACAAGATGTTGATGTTCTAAACCTCAGTACTTGTGAACGTGTCCTTATTTGGAAAAGGATCTTTGGAGATGATCAAGTTAAAATGAGCTCACTAGGGTGGGCCCTAATCCATTATGACTAGTATATCCTTATAAAAAGGGGACCATGTTTAATGACCTTTGTAAATGGTTATTTATGTTTTCAGTTTGACAGACATACAAGATGATCACCATGTGAACATAAAGGTAGAGATTGGAGCAATGCATCTATAAGCCAGGGAACACCAAAGATTGCTAGCAAGCCACCACAAGCTAGGAGAAAGGCATGGAATAGATTCCCACAGCTCTCAAATGGAACCAACCCTGTCAATACCTTGATCTTAGAATTTCTGCCTAGTTTGTAGTACTTTGTTACCTAGCCCTAACAAACTAATATACAGTTCCTTTGCCGGGGGGGGGGGGGCTATAGTCACTTTTCTATTTCATGTTTCCAGCTAAATTATGCTAAGAAATAACTATAATTATACATCAGTGTCTAAAGGGTGGTGGAGGAGTACTAGATTAATAGGGAAAGGTGAGCCACACGCACAGGCTTCAAAGGTTCAAGGAAGTTTGGGAAGTCAAAACTTTTGAAGGCATTTATCCAGGTATTCATGTGCGATGAGTCCATCTTTTCTTAACCAGGGCTCCAAACTTAGCATAAGAGCATTGCCTCTTTTGGGTGTTATTCTATTTTTGGAGTTCAGTCACTCAGGGACATTAATTTCTGGGCCCGGCCTTTGTCTTTGTCTTGCTGCAAGAAATGAGGGCTTCTTTACATGCAACTGAATAGACTCCCTGGCTATTGCATAGTAGAACTTGGCATCAGCTGGCCAATATTTTTCTTAAAAGTCTCAGTGGTGCTAATCCTCCCTCATAGCTACCATTTTCACCGTATGTGAACTGCCTGCTATTTCACCCACTATGTATGCCTCTTCACTAGTTCATCCTCCTAACTTCACCACTGGAGAGTGATCTGGTCTCAAATCCCATTTACTACCTGCTATATGGTTTCCTCGGGAGCACAAGCTGAGATGGAGTTTGGGGTATAAGATGTCTATCTGGTATTTGCATGCCCTGCAAAGCTTTGGCCAGCCTGTGTGGATCTCTGCAACAAGTACTGCTCATCAGAGATTTTTTGTTTGGCCTAAATGTCCAGACCTTTTAACTCCTGCCTCCCTCAGTAGCCAGACGTGGACTGCCCCAAGATACGACCTCAGGTAAGGTGGTTCTCTGTAGACGGATGCACTTACTCATGCCCACTTCAGGCCATCCTCGCACCACTCACTCGCTTCCCGTAGACATTTAGGAAGCAGTTCCTTCAGGATTCCTGTGGATCTCTTTTTTAGTTCTACCAGGCCCCGCAGGCTCCAAAGGTCCTGCTCTTTCCGTGTCTATTCTCTCACCTTCCAAGGTCACCTCACCGTCCGAGATGGCTGCTGGAGCTCCTTCCTGGCCAACAAAGGGACACCTCCTAAGGCTACTTGAAAACACAAACGAGTTAACACATGTAAAGGCCTGAGGGAAAGGCACACCACTGCTTACGTAGGTGTCTGCTGCCACCACAGCAGAAACACGAAGACACAGGTAAAGTGGAAGACAAAAGCCCCCGCGAAGGAGCAGGCCTAGCCTGAGGAGGAGGGTCGCCTGGGCGGGGGGAAATGCCCCCGAGACCATATGACAGACCAGCGGCCCCTCGAGGCCAGTGCCAACGCCCTCAGCCGTTCCCGTCACAGCAACCGAGCGGCAGGGACTGCAGGCTAGGCGGCGGCCGCCACCCTTCACGCCGGCCAGAGCCCGGCCCCGCGCAGAGCCTGTCGGGAGGGACGCTCTCCAATGGGAGCCCGGAGCGGCCTCGACGCGTTCTCTGTGCCAATGGAAGCGAGGCTTCGGTGTTGCTGGGCGGAGTCAGAGGCCAAGCCTGGGCCTGAGCCCCACCGCGCACGCGTACTCCCCACCTGCCTTTCCTGCCGCGCGCGCGCTCGGTTGTAGGGCCGTCAGGGTTGTCAGGAGCGCGCGTGGTGGCGGCGGCGGCGGCGCGGAGGAGCCGCCCACGCTAGTGCTCGTGCTCGCGCCGGTGCGTTGCAGCCCGGGCCGCGCCCCTGCCCGGCTGCGTCGCGTTCCTAGCCCTGCCGATGCTGGTAGTCTGGCCGAGGGGAGCGACGTAGCCGCGCCCCCCCACCTCCCCCCACCCCAGTCCCGGCCCCCGCCCAGACGCGAGCCGGGCTGGTCATGGCGGACCGCGGGTGCCCGCTGGAGGCGGCGCCGTTGCCCGCAGAGGTGCGGGAGAGCCTGGCTGAGCTGGAGCTGGAGCTGTCGGAAGGTGAGCGGCCGGGACCCCCGCCCCTCTCACCAGGACCCTTACCGGGCCCCTCACTCCTAGATCCCCTCCCCTCTCACGCGGATCCTTACGGGACCCCTTTCACCAGGACCCCGCCCCTCTCACTCGGACCTTACCTGATCCCTCACACCAGACCCCCTCCTCTCTCACCAGGACCCCTAGCCGACCCCTCACACCGAGAACCCGGCCCTTCTCACCAAGACCCCTGCCCGACCCCTCACATCAAGACCCCCACCATTCTCACCTGGACTTCTGCCCCTCACACCGGGACCTTCGCTCCTCTCACCAGGACCCCCACTATTCTCACCTGGACTTCTGCCCCTCACACCGGGACCCTCACCTCTCAGCTGGACCCCTACTCGATCCCTCACACCAGACCCCGCCCCTCTCACCCGGACCCTTGTCCCTTACACCAGACTCTTAACCGATCCCTCACACCAGTGCCCCGCCTCTCACAGCCGGACCCCGCCGTGCGGCCCTCCTATGGGACTCTCGCGTGTCACGAGGACCCTTTCTCGACCCCTCACACCAAACCCCCGCCCCTCTCACTCGGGCCCCCACCCTTTACCCCGGACCCCTGCCTCTCTCACCAGGACCCTTATCTGACCCCTCACACCGGAACTCCGCCGTTCCCCAGGACCCTTACCTGAGCCCTCACCCCAGGACCCCCACTCAACCCTCATACCGCGGCCCCCGCGCAGTCCCTCACATCCGGACCCCCGCGCGGCCCCGCCTCCGGGATCCCAGCCCAGCTTCTCGAAACCTTATTCCCACCAGGTGCATGAGTCTTGAGGGAAATGACCATTTTTGCCTAAGTTGTGAGCAGTTCTTGTCTCAAGGTTGCATGTCTGGGCTTCACCAGTGCGGCTGTGCCCGCCCTGTCCACAGGCAACTGCTTCCCGTTCCCGCTCCGGGTTCGAAGCTGTGAACCCTAGCCCCAACCTTGAGACTCGGAACAAGATGCTGCACCCTGTGCCTCAGTTTCTTTATCTGTAAAATGGGGCTATTACAGCACTTTTCTCTTGAGAGTGTTATAAGACTAAAATACTTCAATATACATGCAAAGCACTTAATACTTAGAAGAGGGTTGTTAGCCCCGTTTATGGAATTGTTAAAAGTTAATTAAAATGTCCAATACATGATTGATTGTTAAAAACAAACTGGATTAATTTGGCTTCAGAGATGGTGGGTGGCATTTCCCATTTGGATGTTATCCTTCCCCAAGGCCTATATCCTAATGAAGGTCCTTTTTGATGCCATTGGGATTAAGTTCTCCCTCAGTATCAGGAAGGCTCTGCAGCTGTTGAAGTAAAGGGTGCAAGTGTTTCTTAGCTCTGTTTTTGAGACTTACATGCGTTTTCAGCTTTTAGAATCCATTTTTAATAATCTTATTATTCTTTGCGTTTCAAATTGATATGTTTTGCTGGGACCGGGGTAGTGAATTCTTGAAACAACATCTAATGTGCTGGTTTATAGTAATTCAGTTAATTAATCCCCACCAACCTTGAGGTAGATGCTGTTGTTATCTTTGTTTTGCACATAATACAGCATCTACTTGCAACTGTTTTGAATTCAGCATTCAAATATTTAAAAATTCTGTGACACGTGGCACATTTCAAAAAATGAAAGTGCAATAAGAAATGGGTGGATTTGAGAATTCTTGGTGATTAGATGCTCTTGGGAAGTCTGAAAAATTCAATTTAGGAATGCTTCTGACCTACTGCATTTGTTAAAGATTTTCATCCAGGGAAAAATGACAGATGCAGTTTAGAGTCTATACATATCAAATATATTTTTGCAGATTACTCCTAATTTCTGCTCCATTGTACTCATTATTCCCTCGATTTCTTGTTGTCTCTTGGTTTTACTTTTGAGCGTTTGCTAGGAATTGATAGTTAAATAAATTGGATCCTTTCCTCAAAGAATTTTATATTTTGTGTGACAGAACACAAGTTTTTCAATGAAATAAATTTTTCTTGTTTTTGAATCTACTTGTGATATTGTCACTTTAGAGATATGTAGGGGATGTATAGGTAAGTAAAAGTATAAGATTAGTAACATGGAGAGGAACTTTACAGTAGCTTAAGCTGAGAAAGGGGGTAAACAAACAAAGTATTGAAGGGAAGAGAGCAGAGAACAGTGGCAGCCAAGAGATGGGAGCCCTGACTTGGTTCCCTGCTCCTGGACTGGCTTGACACCTTTCTTTTGGCCAAAACGGGTCAGTGATTACTTGGGCACTTCTACACCCTTAATGTTGGCTTCCACAGTGTGTGTTGTGATTGTTATTGACTTGAGTCCTCTCTGTTCTACTTGGAGATGCTTAGCGATAGGGACTTTATCTTAAACAGATTTTTGGCATCTTCACACAGTGGCTGGTATCTGTAAGGTCGGTGAATGTTCCCTGTATTGTAGTATCTCTAAACTTGGGCTTGGTCCGCTGTAAAAGGAGGGGAATACCAGCTTTTCTGATGTTCCAGGTTTCTTGTGAAGCTTCAGTCAGATAGCATATATGAAAATGCTTGGAAACTGGTAAGGTGTTTTTATTTATATAATTAAAGGAAGCTATTACTAATAAATCACAGTCCTGAAACAGCTGAAGTTAGTGTTTCATTGTTATTATTATTTTTTATATTTTGATAAAGCAGAGTTTGTAGAAAGTAGGACTCTCTCTCTAGACTTTCCTCTCCCCCATACAGTGAGAGAGAGAAACTTCTAATTTAGAATAAAGTAGTGTCAAAATAGGATAACTTCTTCATAATACATTTGTCTGAATGAGAAATTGCTTACAATTTAGAGTTGTCACTGTGCTGGGTAGATTGGAGGGAAGAAGAAGCTTAACACAAACAAGATGCTGCCTTTATGGAAACGGGCAGTGAGTAACATCTGGATCTGGAAAATCCTTCGTGCCTTCTCCTCAGTCTGTTGAAAGTGTCTCCCTGCCTTTATTCATAACTCACATGTGACTGTAGTCTCCAACATTCTCACTGGATTCTCATCATCAACTTGTGATTGGGGTTGGCCCCAGGGAAGGTTCTGGTCATAGAATGCAGTGATTTCTTTCCAGAGGGCAGGTTTGCTGAATTTTGGACTCCCAAGAGGGAAATAAGGCACAGCAGTGTTCTTGCTTACTCACTTTTTTCTGGCTATTTTGCCTTTCTTGACTTGAGGGTCTCTTTCAGATTAAGATGGGGATAAAGTGTGGTAGTACATGGAACCCCACTCTTCTTAGACCCATCCCCCCAACCATGAACACATACAGAAGAATTCATATATGTGGCTCCCGAAAACATATCTGAATGTTCATGAATAAAAGTGAGATTATTAGAGATTTAACCTTGATTTTTTTTAAAAGAGTTAATTCCCAAATCTTTGTGCTTTATCTATTATTGTATCAAATTACCTTGGACATACCTCACAGCTGATTTTGGCATATCACTGCTGTGTGATATGTTGAAGCTTTTGCTGCTGAACTGCCTCAGAAGCTAGGACAATGGTATAAGATTTGTTCTTTGTTTTTAGTGACCTGTTGTGGGTTGGAGAGGAAATTCTTACAAAGTAGGCTACATTTTTCCCACTTCTATTACTTTATTCTTGTTAGTAGGTCTATCCCGTAGCTTGAACTTTAATCTGTTTCTTGTTTTCCTGCGTTTTGAGTATGCAGGGGCTCTAGTCTAGATGGAGTCAAATGAAAAGTTTGTGGGTATACAGGAAGGGACTTCTGTCTCAAGCTTTTTTCCTCTTTGTCTTTAATTTCTAAAATCTGTGGTATAATTCTTAACTTTCTTTTTCTTTTCTTTCTTTTTTTTTTTTTGTAAGTCAGAGTCTCACTGTCACCCAGGCTGGAATGCAGTGGCAAGCTCATGGCCACCGCAGCCTTGACTTGCTGGGCTCAGGTGATCCTTCCACCTCAGCCTTCCAAGCAGCTGGAACCACAGGCAAGTGCCACCACACCTGGCTAATTTTTTGATTTATTGTAGAGACGAAGTCTTGCCAAGTTGCCCAAGCTGGTCTTGAACCTCTGGGCTTAGGCAATCCTCTCGCCTCTGAGTTCCAAAGTGCTTGGATTACAGACAGGAGTCACCACGCCGGGCCAGTTCTTAGTTTTCAAAATGACAGCCTGACATTGCCTTAGTGTCAGTTTACATTTGTTGTGCTTCCTAAATATTTCATGGTATGTAAAATTCTTATGTCCAAATTCTACTCATCTGTCAAAACCCAGGCCAAATGCCCCCCATCTTAGTTGTTATAACAGAACATCACAGACTGAGTAACTTACAAAGAAAAGAAATTTATTTCTCACAGTTCTGGAGGCTGGGAAGTCCAATATTAAGGTGCTGGCATCTGACAAGTGCCTTCTTGCTGTGTCATCCCATAGTGGAAGGTGAGAAGGCCAGAGAATGTGCACATAAGAGAGAAAACCAGCCAAACTCATCCTTTTATCAGGAACTCATTCCCTGACAGCTAACCCACTCCTGCAATAATGGCATTAATCTGCTAATCACCTCTTAAAGGCTCCACCTCTCAACACTATTACATTGGGCATTAAGTTTCCAGTACATGAACTTTGGGGAATACATTTAAACCATAGCACTCTCTTATTTCTGATGTGACTACTTTCTTAGAACATCCGTTTATTGCACTTGTCCCCTCTTTTGGAGTTCTTGTCACTTTTTGTTTTTACATTTGTTATTTACATATATTCATTCATTTAATAATTATTGAGTGCCCTCTGGGTGTTAAATAATATTTCAACTGTCAAAAGTCATATTTAGCTATTTTCCCAGTGATCATAAGGCCTTGCACCACGTTGTATTGAAAGAGTAATGCATATACACACACCAGAGAAACAAAAGTTAAAAGAAACAATAGGGTAGGGTTAGTCTGCCTCTACCCTACATTTCCCTTGGGTGTTCTCTGGTGTCTATTTTTCTGTGTTTCTGTTCAGAAATAATCTGCCAGTGACTCCCAAACCACGGTTCACAGACCTCTCGGGGTCCCTTAGAGTCTTTCTGGAGGCCTATGAGGGAAGACTATTTTCATAATAATACTAAGATGCCATTTCTGTTTTCACTGTGCTAACACTTATACTGATGGTCCAAAAGTTAAGTTAGGGAGCACTTTAGCACTAATTGCCTCAGGGACCCCAAGTGATACTAATAGTCATTGTATTATTCATCATCTCCCCACTTGTAGTAGGAAAAAAGTATTGTTTTCACTTAATCATACCCTGATGAAACAGTAAAAATAATTTTTAAAAATCTTAGCCTTTGAATACTTATCTTTATGTGAGAAAATGGGAAGAACATAAAGCACCTGTACAAAGAGTGCCTATTTTGAGGAACAGCAGTTGTACAGTTTGGGTTGCAGAGTGAACTAGCCATTTTGGTTGAACTAGCCAGTTTTTGCTTGAAAAAGCATTTGACAGACAAACTGCGGTTATGCAGACTTGGATATTTGATGAATGTTTTCTGGAATAAATGAAGGAAAAAAACCTGACAATTTATGGTCAGTGATAATATTTGTGCTTTCAAGCAAAAATTAAAATTTTTAAAACCTTTTATCTGCTACCATAAACTTGACAGTTTCCCAGTACTTAAAGACTTCTTTTTTTTTTTTTTGAGTTGGAGTCTCACTCTGTCACCCAGACTGGAGTGCAGTGGCCGCTCCCATCCACCGCAGCCTCAACCTGCTGGGCTCTGGCGATCCTTCCGCCTCAGCCTTCCAAGTAACTGGAACTACCGGCGCGCGCTACCACACCCGGCTAATTTTTTTTTTTATTTATTGTAGAGATGAGCCCACGGACTCAGGCAATCCACTCACCTCTGCCTCCCAAAGTGCTGGGATTACAGGCTGAGCCACCGAGCCCGGCCTTAAAGACTTCTTTGTTGAGATTGGTAGTTAATATTAATGAATGTGAGTTTTTGATATTATGTAATGAATATGTCTACATTTGGAAGATCTGCATATTTTCCAAATGATCAGTGTACCATGTTACAAAATTGTGGTGCATAAATAAGATTCATTCAAAAGATAGACCAGTGGATTTTAATGTAACGGTATGAAAATTTAATTGATATTGTTTTAGATTTTACATTACAACTATTCTTTAAGAAATTATCACTCTCCTAGTTTTGGTGTGATGTCGAAGAAGAATGTCTATAGTGATCCGAAAAGATTGCTGAAATTCTCCTTTCTATCTAAAAATTGACCTTCCATGTGACCCTGTAATCACCCTACTAGGAAGATATCCAGAGGAGCTCAAATCACTCTATAAAAAGACACCTGCACATGCATGTTTATTGCAGTATTAGTCACAATATCAAAAACATGGAACCAACTGTGCTGCCCATTGAAAAAGAACTGAATAAAAAAATGTGGTACATTTACACGATGGAATATTACACAACCATAAAGAAGGACAGAAGTATGAACTTCACAGCAACTTGGGTGGACCTAAAGTCTGTCACAGAAACAAAGAACTGGGTAACACTGTTCTCACTCATCAGTGGACCTTGAACAATTAACGTAATACTACAAGAAAGGGATTGGCAGTAGTGGGAAACTGCCAAGGAAGCAGGAGGGTGGGATTGACAGTAGTGGGAAAACTGCTGGGGGGGTGGGGCACCTCATCAACTAGAGTACCTGCATAATGAACATCTGTATACCTAATCCTGAATTGTACCCCACATCTTTAAAATTAAAACATTTTTAAAAGAAGAATATGACAGTCCTTCAGCTAAGAGTTTGGGAGGACTTAAGCTAGGGCTATGGCACAGAGAGTGAAAAATTATGGTTTAAATAAATCCCAACAAATAAGTGAAAGAAAAAAAATTCTCCTTTCTTTCCATTCATGTGTTTGTATGAGGATGGATTTGATTCATAGACTTGGCCAAACCACATAATACAACAGATTAAATGCTGAAGCAGATATGAGAATCCAGCTGTCTTCCATGAAGCTATTAAAGGGACTTGCAAAAATATAAAACAGTACTTCTCCTTAGTAAGTGTTTTTGTTTTTGGAAATCTTTTATTTTTAATAAGAAATGTTATGTTAATAACTAGTGGGTTTGATATAAAATTTTTTAATTAATTAAATATTTTAAAAATTTTACCTTTTTAAAAAATATGGTAAACATTGTTAGATATAACCCATATAAACAAAAGCTGTTTGAATTCCTCAATAATTTTTTTTTTAATCGGAGTCTCTGTAGCCCAGGCTGGAGTGCAGTGGCGTGATCACGGCCACTGCAGCCATGACCTGCTGAGCTCAGGTGATCATTCCACCTCAGCCTTTCAGGTAGTTGGGACTGCAGGCACTCACCACCACACCCAGCTAATTTTTTTGTTTTATTGTAGAGACAAGGTCTTTATCTAAATATGTTGTCCAGGCTGGTCTCGAACCCCTGGGCTCAGGCAATCCTCCTGCCTCGGTCTCCCAAAATGCTACAGTTACAAATGGGAGCCACTGCTCCTAGCCCCTCAATAATTTTTAAGAATATGAAGGGGTTGGTCCTGAATCTAAAACATTTGAGAACTGCTGTTCCATTTAACAGAACTTTAAATGAAATACATAGATGTCATTGTGTATTTCTCTTATTTATTTTTTAACATCTTGAAGCTATTGCCTGATGTAATAAAGATTTGTGCTTATATATATATAAGGACAATCAAGTTTCAATTTATAAAACATGTTTGAAAATCTTTAAAAATTTTACTTACTAACTAGTTGCTTGTGTGTACTATTTTAACGAAATTCATTATTCATGCTTCAGGAATACTCCCTTAGAGGTTTTTTTTTTTCTTTTCATAGTAAGTCATCCCAGTGTCATTGTCTCTACAGCATTTGGGGATATGTTTTCTTTAAAAATACCACTACCAGAACAAATACTACATGATCCCACTTTTTTCAGGAATCTAAAACTCATAGAAACAGAGAGTAGAATGATGGTTATCAGGGGCTGGGAGGAGGGAGAATCTGGGAGGTGTGAATCAAAGGGTATATAGTTTCAGTTATACAAGATGAGTAACTTAGAGATCTGCTGTACAGCCTAATGCATGTAGTTAACAATACTGTATATTTTAAAATTTGTTAAGAAAGTAGATCTTATGTTAAATGTTCTTATACACACAAAAATAGAGGGAGAGAAGAAACTTTTAGAGGTTGTGGTTATGTTTATGTTCTTGTTTACGGTAATATATTCACAGGTGTGTACTTTAAACTCATCAAGATACATATATTAAATATGTACAAGTTCTTGTAGGTTAATCATACTTCAATTTTAAAAAAGAATCAGTGATATCTGTTTTAATCTCCCAAAACTTTATATATGGTTCACTGCTAGCTATTCTGTACCTGTTCTGTTTCTGCCTTTGTTTTACCACTTATGTTTAAACTTCACTTTCTCTTTGAAGCTCTGCCTTCCACCAAGATATCCCACCCCCTAGCAGAGTAAGGTGCTGCACTCTGTATTCTTTTAAAATTCTGTATCACACTGTTATAATTATTTGTTTGCTTGTCTTTTCTCTGCCACTTTACAGGGAACATTTCAAGAAGAGGTTTTGATTTGTTCATCTTTTTGTCTCCAGCACCTTGCACATTGGAGGCATTTTAATGAATGATTATTGAATTAATAAAAGGGTGAAAACTTCACACAGTATTTGTTCTGTTTCAAATCAAGAGTCCTTTGTAATTGGCTGAGTACTTAGTGTTTTTTTTTTTAATAACAGTTTTTCAGTGAACCTATTATCAGGATAGACCTGAGCCTCAGGCCCTTAGAGAGTCAGGATCTCGGTTGTGGTCTTGCTCTAAGCTACCAGGAAAAAAAATCTAAGAGAGACTGCTACTATTCCTGTCTTACAGGAGTCCAGCTGAGTTGGAGCAGTCCCACTGGTATGAAGCTCACATCTAATCTAGCAGATTGTTCTGGCCCCATAAGGGCAATATCCACTGATGGCCTCAGCTGTTAAATGTTCTGGGTCCACTTGGCCTTGAAGGGTCCACATGACCTTTAACTTATGCGTCCTATAGCAGAAATACAAAGGCTTATTCCTGGGAGTCTTAATAGGGACTTTGGCTCAAGGACTCCCTGTTGGCCTAGCCAAAACTTTCTTAATCTAGCTTTCAGTCTAAGACTTTTCCTGCCTGTCCTGCCTTCCTTTCTTTTCTCCCTTGGCTAGGATCCTCCAGCTCCCTCCCCATTTCCCTCATAGTTGTTTTTCCACATAAATCTCTTTCATGTCTAATCCTGTGATAGCATCTGCTTCTCAGAGGACATGAACTGCCATATGGGATCACTGGTTTAGACTCACGTTAGAAAAGTTGATTTATCTGGTGGTGTTGGTTTAAATATTTCTTTCTTATTGATAGTCTGCTCTTTGAGGTGGTACCTGGCACATAGTTGTTAGTCAATGTATACTGAATTATTCAGAGGCTGTTGCCTGTGTCTGACTCTGATTTAGCTGTCAGTTGTGAAGCTTCATGAGAGCAAGGGCTGAACTTGCTTTGTTTCTCTCTTGAGTCCTAGGCACCAGAGCAGGCTTGTGTGTTGCCCATGACCAACTCCTCTAACTTGCTGGGTTTCCCTCATGTGATTCATAGTACCATTCACTTTTCTTTATCATTTATGGTAAGGAGATACTTTTAGAGAACTCTGTATCTTATGTTTGCCTTCCCCACTTGCAGTCCTAAGGACATTGAAGAGAATGACGTTGCTGTTCTGCTTAGTGCTGACCAGGTCTGTAAACTGTAAACCACCTTAATTTATCACCCCAGGCACTTGTTGGCACGTAATAAGAAATAGGCTGTCTTGTGTGCATCTTCTTAAGGAAGACTTGCCTTTCTCCCCAGGGGCAGTCCTCAGGTGAGGTGTGTAGGGTATTGTGGGTCAGAGTTGTGCACTCTGAGGCAGCTGGTGATGGTTATTTACTACTCTTCTCCCCTTTGATCTTCAGTGTCACAAAGCAGGGTGAATATACATCTAAGCCGTTGAAGTTTGAAAGGAGTTGGGGGCACTGGTCTGCTGTGTATATGTACCACATTTTTTTAATCCAGTCCAGCTTCCATGGGCAGTATGGTTGCTTCCATGTTTTTGCCTGATAAAGTGTCCTCATGGAAATGAGCATGGAGAAGTGGAGGCACCCTGGTACTTGGTGCCCCCACCTTTTATGTAGTATGTCAGTGTGCTGCTGCTGTGATCCTTCTCTCATCATTGGGCAAAACTGAGACCAGGATAAGCACTCCACCTTTTGAAAGTTGAAAAAAAAAAGATGAAACTTAAGAGCTGCAATTTTGTTTTGAAAACACATATTTAATCTTTTAATATATTCTTTTGTCTAATGTGTAAATTGATTGATTGATTGATTGAATCAGGGTCTCACTTTGTCACCAAGGCTGGAATGCAGTGGCGTGATCATAGCTCACTGAAGCCTTAGTCTCCCGGGCTCAGGCAGTCCTCCTGCCTCAGTCTCTCCTGAGTAGCTGGTATTACAGGCATGCACCACCATGCCCAGCTAATTTATTTTATTTTATTTTTTGTAGAGATGAGGTGTCGCTATGTTGCCTAGGCTGGTCTCAAACTCCTAGGTTAAAGCAATCCTCCCACCTTGGCCTCCCAAAGTGCTGGGATTACAGGTATGAGCCACTGTACCTGACCATTTATTTAGTATAAACATGAATTATAGCCTGCAGCTATTCTTCTATGGTATAACCAAAGAAAGGATGGAAATGAAGTAAGGTTAATTTAATGGTAAAACTTTATTCTGCCAGTAAATATTTTTTATTATTTATTTTATTTTTAAAGACTTTTTTTAAAAAGAGTAGTTTTTAGGTTCACAGAAAAATTGAGAGGAAGATACAGAGCTATCTCATATATCCCCACCTCCACACTTATATAGCCTCTTCTAGTGTCAACATTTCAGCAGATCTTTTTTTTTTTAATTATAAAGAGGTAAGGTACAATTCAGGGTTAGATATACAGACGTTGATTATGCAGGTACCCTTGTTTGATGGGGTGTGCCCCTCCCTCCCCTAGCCATTTCCCTCAACTGCCAATCCCACCCCCCTTCCCCTGATAGTTTTCTACTACTGCCAATCCCTTTCTTATAGTATTATGATAATTGTTCCAGGTCCACTTATGAGTGAGAACATATGGTACTCTGTTCTTTGTTTCTGTGATAGATAGTGAGTATGATCGACTCTAAATCCATCCAAGTTGTTGTGAAATCCATATGTTTGTCTGTCTTTATGGTTGCATAATATTCCATTGTGTATACGTACCACATGGTTGGTTCCATGTTTTTCCTATTGTGAATAGAGTTGCAGCAAACATATGTGTGCAGGTATCATTTTGTAGAATGATTTCTGTTCCTCCAGGTATATTCCCAATAGGGGAATTGCTGAGTCATATGGAAGATCAATTTCTTGTTCTTTCAGAAATCGCCACACTGTCTTCCAAAGAGGTTGCACTAGTTTGCACTCCCACCAGCAGTGTAGAAGTGTTCCTTTTTCTCTGCATCCTCA
>NW_007251807.1:141197-151674 GCF_000164805.1 Carlito syrichta
CGTGCACTACCACACTGGCTAATTTTTTTATTTATTGTAGAGATGAGGTCTCGCCAAGTTGTCCAGGTGGGTCTCAAACCCGCACGCTCAGGCTCTCCACTCATCTCAGCCCCCCAAAGCATGGGATTACAGGGTGAGCCACCAAGCCCGGTTTATGTACCACATTTTTAAAATCCAATCCAGTTTCGATGGGCAACACGGTTGGTTCCATGTTCTTGCTATTGTGAATAGAGGTGCAACAAACATACGCGTGCAGGTATCTTTTTTTGTAGAATGATTTGAGTTCCTCCGGGAATATTCCCAATAGAGGAATTGCTGGGTCATATGGAAGGTCAATTTCTAGTTCTTTCAGGAATTCCACACCGTCTTCCAAAGAGGCTGCACCAGTTTGCATTTCCACCAGCAGTGTAAAAGCATTCCTTTTCTCCCAAATCCTCACCACCATCTGTTATTGTTTGTTATGGTAATGATGTCCATTCTTACTGGTGCCTTCCTTGACAGCCTCCTTGACTTCTCTCTCTCCTCCCCACCCCCTCCCCATTCACATTTCTCCCTTCCTCCCAGACCATCTAGCAGTCAATTTTAAATGTCTCTCAAATCTGCCTTCTTCTTTCCATTTCCTAATAACCTCTAATAAGCTTAGAAAATGACATGAAAACTGTAATATCCAAAGAAAATGTAGACAATAACTCATTGGAATGGGTAAGAAAGTTTTAAGCACAAATTAAAAAGCAGCAGTCTTAATCATATTGTCACAGATTCATGTTGCATACAATGGAAATTGTTCACATGACAAACACAAGCAAAATTTAAAAGATAATGACAACCAGAAACATGTTGAAACACATGACAAAAGGGTGACATGTATATTCTGTTAAACAATCTTACAAATGCCAGTAAGGAAATTAATACAACCTTCATTTAAAAGGTCAGAGACAGATTACTTTTTCAATTACTAATGGCCAGTAAACATGAAAAAAAGCATGCCACTCTATGAATAGAAATGCTAATTGTAAAAATGAAATATCAATATCATTTGTTACCTAAAAAAGTAGCACAGGGTGAATATAGAAATCGATTCATCTTTCCAGATAGTCAGTTTGAGAACATGTTTAAGACTCATCAAAGCAGGCATATCCTCTGACTCAGGAATTCTAGGAAATCTCTCTTAAGAGCTATATACAAGAATGCATGTTTTTAGTGCTGTTTATTTGACAGGAATACATGGAAACAATGACAACAACAGGAATAAGTTACAGTTTATTCCTTTGTTTTTGTTTTTGTTTTTTGAGTTGGAGTCTCACTCTGTCACTCAGATTGGAGTGCAGTGGCCACTTCCCGGTCCCTGCAGCCTTGACCTGCTGGGCTTCTGGCGATCCTTCCGCCTCAGCCTTCCAAGTAGCTGGAACTACAGGCATGCTCTACCACGCCCGGCTAATTTTTGATTTGTTGTAGAGATGAGGTCTTGCCAAGTTGCCCAGGCGGGTCTTTTGCCCACTTTTTAATGGGGCTGTTTGGTTTTTTTCCTTTTGGCACATTTGAGTTCCATGTAGATCCTAGATGTTAGGTCTTTGTCAGATATACAGTTTGTAAATATTTTTTCCCATTCTGTGGGCTATCTCCCTGCTCTCTTGATGGTTTCTTTTGCTTTGCAGAAACTTAATGAGATATCACTTATCTTTCTTATTTCTTATGGTGTGGGCTCTTAGGGTTCTGATCAGGAATTGGTTGCCAGTTACGATTTCCGTAAGGGTGTCTCCTGCATTTTCTAAGATTTTTATAGTTTGAGATTCTATGTTTAGGTCTTTGATCCATTTAGAGTTAATTTTTGTGTATGGTGATAGGTAGGGGTCCTGTTTCAATCCTCTCTAGCAGATCTTTAAAACTCATTCTTGCTGTAGCATTTAGCTTGCAGTGAACTTGCTTCTGGGTAAGAGTAACGTAAACCTTGAGGTTCAATCATTATACCCTTGAATTATCTAACATTTCCAGTATGGTACTTATCTATTAAAAGACTAGGAAATTATATGCTGCTTGGCTAAGAAAAAGCTGTAGAGTCAGTGAAGATTCAGCACTTAAATATAACTGTTACCTCTATTGTTTATTGATAAATAATCACTTAGAGTAATGTACTGGAGAGTCTTCTTTCCCCTTTTTCACACAGGAAATGGATTGCCTTTGTTCTTAAGGTTTCCTGGGTTCTTAGAGTTAGCAGCTCAGATTATAGCTAGGGGACAGCAATCATGCAGGAGTTTCCTTTCAGACTTGGTCTTTGTATTAGTCAGCTGCAAGGAAAGAACAGAAATCCTGTTTCGTCTTCACTAACTATTCATAGTATTAGAGCACCATTTTGGAACTAACAGAAAAAGAACTTTTACTCCCTTTCAAATTTCAGAACATTTTCTACAGTATCTTTGGTAAAGAGCCTTTAAATTGAGTTTTTGATATAAAAGGACATACTTGTTCGTATGTTGAAGCCCTAACCCCCACTGGATTATAACTGAAGATAGGACCTTTAAGGAAACATTTAAGTTAAATGAAGTCATCAGGGTGGGCTATAATCCAAGAGAACTGATGTCCTTATAAGAAGAGGAAGAGACACCAGGGGTGTATATGCACAGAAGAAATGTGATGTGGGGACGCAGCAAAAAAAGCAGTTGTCTGCCAGCCAAGGAGAGAACCCTCAGAATCTAACCTTCTGGCACCTTGATCTTGGACTTCCAGAACTGTAAGAAAATAAATACATGTTGTTTAAGCTGTCTGTGGTATTCTGTTATGGCAGCCTGAGCAGACTAAGACACTCAATGTGCCAAGTCTGTTGTTTAACAGCATTCAACATACTAAGTGCCAAAAGGCTTATGGCCTAGTGGGGGCCAAAAGACATTTAAGCAATGGCAATATCATGAAATATGTATAGAACCCAGTTAGCCTAAGAAAGCAAGTGATTAACAATACTGGGTGAACAGGGCCTGTAGAGGAAGTAGGGTTTTCTCTAGCTTTGTTTTGAAAGCACACGTGAAGATGGTGGAGAAGGAACACAGGGAACAATGTGGAGACTAAGGAGGGTGAGCCAAAGCCAAATGGGCCAGGGGGATTTCCAGATGGTGTTTCATAGGCAGATGAATGGAGAGATCAGGCTGGGAAAGGCAGGGACTTACTAACTCAAGGCAGGGGTCACACATCCTAGTAAGAAACTTAGACTGGATTCTGTGGAGTCTAGACCAGTGTTGGAACAAACTCAAATGCTTCCTGCAGCTAGTTAGGTGTTATAGATGTGTGAGGAGATCAGGAATAAGGCAGGAGGGAGGTTGGTACCTCTCAGCTCCAGAGTGACACTGTCCAGAACTTTCTGCAGTGATAGGAAAGTTCTGTGCAGTCCAGCATGATAGCCACTAGCTATGTGTGGCTACTGAACACTTGAAATGTGGCTAGTGGAACTCACTGAGAAACTGATTGTTCAGTTTGATTTCCTTTTTTTTTTTGAGTTGGAGTCTCACTCTGTCGCCCAGACTGGAGTGGTGGCCGCTCCCGGCCACCGCAGCCTCAACCTGCCGGGCTCTGGCGATCCTTCCGCCTCAGCCTTCTAAGTAGCCGGAATTACAGGCATGCGCTACCATGCCCGGCTGATTTATTTATTTATTTATTGTGGAGATGAGGTCTCGCTGCCCAGGCGGGTCTCGAACCCGCAGGCTCAGGCAATCCACTCACCTCAGCCTCCCAAAGGCACGGGATCACAGGCTGAGCCACTGAGCCCGGCTGATTTCCTTTTAATTTTTTTTTTTTTTTTGAGTCAGAATCTTCACTGTTGTCCAGGCTGGAGTGCAGTGACATGATCGTAGGTACCACAGCCTACATCTGCTGGGCTCAGGCAGTCCTTCCACCCCAGCCTTCCTAGTATCTGAGACTTCAGACGTGTGCCACCATACCTGGCTGATATTTAAAAATATATTGTAGACATGAGGTCTTGCCATGTTGTTCTGTCTGGTCTCAAACTCCTGGGCTCAGGCAAATGTCTCACCTCAGCTTCCCAAAGTGTTGGGATTACAGGCGTGAGCCACAGTACCCGGCTGTTTTACTTTGATTTAAATAACTATGTATGGCTAGTAACTACTGTATTGTACAGCACAGCAAAGTGTATGTTCTGCCTAAAGACATCCTATTATAAAGAAATACCAGCAAGATATATCTTATGCAGTTTTCTGCCGCTACTCAAACAAAGGGGAAAAAATGGGCAAGATGGAAATAGGGTATGTGTGTACATTCAACAACTCAGGAACTCTTGAAAACACAGGTGAACAATTTTCTGTTTTAAAAAAAGGACTTTTGGGATGGTTATTCCTAAGCAAATCTTCCTTGATAAATGATGGAGCCATCTTTCTTTTTTTAAGATTTTAAGCGGCAATTAAAATAGTCCTGTGTGATTTCTCTTTCTCTCTGATTTAGAAAGATTATTCTACAGCATTTGAAATGTAGATTGGAAAAGTCTGAAAGAGAAAAAGTAGCTTAAAGAACCCATTGCAGTAGTCCTGGGCAAGAGATCATGCTTGCCTGGACATGGCTGAGCCAATGGGATGGGAAGGGTGATCAGTAGAGCCAGCAAACTTTTGCATGAAGGAGTACACATCAAAGGAGGGTCTAGCGTGACTCTGGAGTTTCTGAAATAAGTGATTAGAAAATAGTGGTGCTGCCCACAAAGGTATGAAACAGAAAGAATGTGAGGTGACTCTGGAAAATCTGAATGGTGGTGTCAGAGGGCGTTTAGATATGTGTGTTTGGTACTATCTAGAAAGGGCTAGGCTAGAGGTAGAAATTTGGAAGACATTGGTACACAAATAGTAATATGAGTAAATATTACACCATAAGGAGAACTGAAAAATGCAAAAAGTGTTTAGGAAAAAACCCTGAGAAACTCAACCCATAAGGGGAAGGCAAAGAAGGGAGGCTACAAGGAAGACTGAAGAAGGTGCCCACGTAAGGAGGTAGAACAGAAATGTCGGCATCTGTGCAGCCAGAGCAGAAGAGTGTTTCAAGACAAAGAAGTATTTGTGGAGGATTTTCTGGGTCGATATTTATGACCAACCATCAAGTAAAGAAGACTGCTTTTCCCCCAGATCTCATTGAAATGGCTGAAGAGGTTTTTATTTAGAATCAAGGGTCTTGCTGTGTTGCCCAAGCTCATCTTGAACTCTTGGGCTCAGGCTCAAGTTATCCTCCTGCCTCAGCCTCCCAAGTAGCTGGGACTACAGGCTCACACTACCATGTTTGGCTACGTTTTCAAACTTGAAAAGAAATTCATAGCAGTCTGGGTTCTGGGAACTCAGAATGGTAGATCAGAACAGTGAGAACTATCTGATTAGGGAAGACAAGAATGGGGCAGATAGACAGTACATCTTTTGAGCTGAGTTGGGAGGGTAGTAGGAGATAGTGGTAAGGAAAGGAGTTTTCATTGGTTTTTTAGAGTCTGCCAGTACATTCCCTTACAAGGCACAACCAGTTGTATGACGAAGGGAGTCCTCAGAGAGTAGGGCCCACAACTACCTCAGCTAGAGCTAATTCTCCACTTATACTTCTCAGAAGAGTTCATTTGAATGGAAGGTGTGCAGCAGAGTTGCAAGGTTAGTCTGAGTTCTTAATCATGAGTGTCTCATAAGAATTATATCACAGTGTGGCTTTGGCTCACCAAGAGATGTATAAAAGCATTCTTCCATTAAATGCCTGCTATTTTATTTAATTTATTTCTAAGTACATGTCTCACTCTGTCACTCAGGCTGGAGTGTAGTGGCTCACTCATGGCCACCACAGTCTCAACCTGCTAGGTTCAGGTGATCCTTCAACCTCAGCCTTCCAAAGAGCTGGAATTACAGACATGCACCACCACCTTGGGCTAATTTTTTAATTTATTATAGAGATGAGGTCTCGCCAAGTTGTCCAGGCTGGTCTCAAACCTGTGTGCTCAGGCAATCCTCTCGCCTCGACCTCCTGAAGTGCTGGGATTACAGATTTGAGCCACCATGCCTGGCCATGTCTGCTATTTTAAAAGGTTTATTATCTACTTACACATTTATTTAATACAAACTTCTTTCTGTGGAAGAGTCTTGTTAACTTTCACTATGACATTGCTGTCTACCTGTATGTCCCGAATGCATGTTCAGGGTCTTACTTCAGTTAAATGGTATAATTTTAATAAACTGTGAGTACTGTAGAAAATATGGCAGACATTCAAACTGAGCAAGAACTCTCTGGTTCTTGGAAAGTGCAATCTAGCCAGACTTCAGTTTGATGGTCTTTTAAAAGTTAGAAACTTTTGAATGTGCATGACTGCTTCTTATTTAATTTTTTTTCTAATTGTGAGAGACTTTTTTAAAAAACTTGTGTGAATAATGGTACATACCCTTGTACCTACCACCCAACTTTTCAAAAAATTAAGATTTACCACATTAGCTTCAGATCTTTTTACAGAGAATTATTATATAGAGAATTTAACTTCTACTCACTGGGTTTTATCTCCCATCATCCTAACTTATCTCCTGAATTTGGTATTTTATCATTTTACTGTATTACCTTATATCCTTAAACAATCTATAGTGTTGTTTTGCATGTTTTAAAACTTTGTGTAAATGATCTTTATGAATCCTTCCAAAACTTGTATTTTATCTCAATATTATGTTTTTAAAATTATGATGATGATTATGTTAATACATGCAGCTCTGGCTTCTTCTAACTAACTGCTGTGTGGTATTATATGATTATACCATAGTATAGTAATTTTTTTTTCTCTCAAGTGTATTTTGAAACACATAGAGGATGAGCAATCTGCAAACTTGGTACCAGCATCACTCCATAGTCCATTTGGAAAGAAGTGCCCAGAGAAGACACTGGGTCCCAGCCCAGAAGTATAGACACAAACCAGCACAGGAAAGATCTCAGGAAACAGAGGGAAATGGAGAGAACCATCAGACAGGACAGGAAGTATAGGAGTCAAAGTGTGTTCGTTGTTGTAGGAATCAGATCCTAGGTGGTTCAAGGCAGCTTTGGGATAAATCTCACTAACAGCATGTTCTGGCCACACCATCACTCTTAAACTGAAGCTTGATGTGCCCTGCTAGACCACGAACATATAAAAATTGTTAGGTTAAAAATATCCCAGCAGGTCCTCCAAATGTTAGGTCAGGATGCAAAGAATTGCACAGAAGTTAGTTAGAAGAAGTTTATGTAGAAAGGAGAGGAGAGGAGAGGGGAGGGGAAGGACACTGAGACTGAGACTGATTCACCTCAAGGTAGGGGCAGGGACCAAAACTAGGAAACATAGTTGCCATAGCTCAAAGATCCACATGGACACACCAGAGTTTAATAAAGCAATGGCAATGACTGTTTGAAGTTGAATGCCTTTTAACGCTTCCCTTTGATGGGGGCAGGTCATTAAGGTGATTGGGTGGTGGTCTGCTCCACTTCATCACGGAGGGCAGGTAAACACAGGTAATGATGTCAGGTGACAAACAGCAGGCGGATGGGTGTTTTAGTCACATGATTGCTGTCATGGTGATAGGGTCTGTCTGTGTCATGAAAGTCACAAAGGGCTGATTAGGTTAACTTGGGTCTTATGAGGGAGGCAAATACTTGAAATAGAAAAGCTAATTAGTACAAAACAAGCTGGGGAGGAGGTTATAAAGCAGTTATCAATAGCTACCTCTGAGAAACCAGTTCTGACCTTGGCTAGTGATTAGAGGGTAAATTAAAGTGAACTGCTAGAAAAACGTGACAGATCTAGGTAATGTTAAAATGGCTGTTCATTGAGTATATTAACTCCATGTTATGTCCTTTCAAAAATGATCTTGTTTCTATGTGCATCCACTGGGTTAGGATAAATATGGCAACATTGACCTTAAGAGGTTTTTTACCCTTCCCGAGGTAAGTCAGGGAAGCACATGCTCTTTTTCCTAACAGCATAGTGAAATTAAAGGCAGATAGAGGATAGATAAATAGATATATTTAATAGTCACCCACTGTAGTGTGCTCAGTGGTGGCCCCAAAGATATCAGGTCTTAATCCCTGGAACCTGTGAATGAATGTTATCTTATTTGGAAAAAGTGTCTTTGTAGGTATGATTACGTTAACGATCCTAAGATGAATTATCCTGGATTTTCTGGGTAAACCCTAAACGTCATCACAAGTGTCCTTAGAAGAGAGAATGTGAAGGGAGATTAGACACACACAAAAGAGGGGGCACCTCTCTGAGCACCAAGGCAGAGATTGGAGTGATGCGGTCATAAGTCAAGGAATGTTGATGGTAACCAGAAGCTACAAGAGGCAAGGAACATATTCTCTTCTAGAGCCTTCAGAGGGAGTATAGCCGTGCTGTCACCTTGATTTTGGCTCAGTGAAACATACGTTGGAATTCTGGCCTTCAGAATTGTGAGAGAGTAAATTTCTTGTTGTAAGCCACCAAATCCCTGCTGTAATTGGTTACAGCAGCATAGGAAACTCATTTGCCCACCTCAAAGTCTGTGATAATCTTACAAGAGAAAGTATTTCCTTTTTTGAGTTGGAGTCTCACTCTTTTGCCCAGGCTGGAGTGCAGTAGCACACTCACAGCCACCCAAGCATCGACTTGCTGGGCCCCGATGATCCTTCCACCTCAGCCTTCCAAGTAGCCACAACTACAGGTGCATGCTACCATGCCCAGCTAACTTTATTTATTTACTTATTGTGGAGACAAGGTCTCACCAAGTTGTCTGGGCTGGTCTCCAACCTGCGATTTCAGGCAGTCCACTCACCTTGGCCATCCAAAGTGCTGGGGTTATAGGCTGAGCCACTGAGCCTGACCAGTATTTTCTTATCATTTTTTATTACCTTTTAGATTGTGAATTATATATTGGAGGTCTGAAGTATTTTTGTCTTTTTCTTTATACTTAATGGATTTTGTGTCCTGTTTAAGAGATCTTTCCTTATCTTATGGCTGTTAAAATATACTCCTATATTATTTTTTAGAAGCTGTATTGTTTTGTCTTTCACATTTAGATATGTAATCTACCTGAAAATGAATTTTTATGCACAGCATGAGAGAAGAGTCATTTCATTTCTATTGCATGTGGGTATTCAGGTGGCCCAAAATATCTATGGAAAAAGCCATCTTTTCTCCACTACTCTGAACTGATATCTGCTCTATTGCTGTCCTTGCCTATCTTAGCACCTATTCCTCTCTGTCTCTACATTCAGTAGAGTAAGTCTGCCCTTTTAATTTTTTTTTCTTTCTTTCTTTTTTTTTTGAGTTGGAGTTTCACTCTGTTGCCCAGGCTGGAGTGCAGTGGCATGCCCACGGCCACCCCAGTGTCGACCCACTGTGTTCAGGCAATTCTTCCGCCTCAGGCTTCCAAGTAGCTGAAACTACAGGCGCATGCTACCTTGCACAGCTTATTTTTTTGATTTATTGTAGAGATGAGGTCTCACCAAGTTGCCCAAGCTGGTCTCGAACCCGTGGGCTCAGGTAGTCCTCTCACCTTGGCCTCCCAAAGTGCTGGGATTACAGGCTTGAGCCACCACGCCTGGCCTTATTTTGTTTTTCAAGCTTGGCTTAGCTAAAATTTTCCCTTTTCATTTCTATATATAATTTAGAATCAGCGTGTCAATTTCTATACAAAAAACTCACAAGAATTTTAGTCAGAATTACTTAGACTGACTCTAAAGAAATTACTTCTTTTTTTTATTTTAAAAATATGGGGTACAATTCAGGGTTAGGTATACAAATGTTCATTATACAGGTGCCCTTGTTGATGAGGTGTGCCCTTCCCTCCCCTGGCAGTTTCCCTCAACTGCCAATTCCACCCCACCCCTCTGGCAGTTTCCCACGACTGCCAATCCCTTTCTTATAGTATTGTGATAATTGTTCCAGGTCCGCTTATGAGTGAGAACATATGGTACTCTGTTCTTTGTTTCTCTGTTCTTTGTTCTGTGAGTATGATAAACTCTAAATCCATCCAAGTTGCTGCGAAATCCATATGTTTGTACTTCTTTATGACTACATAATATTTCATTGTATATATGTAACACATTTTTTTTATCCAGTTCAGCTTCGATGGGCAGCATAGTTGGTTCCATGTTTTTGCTATTGTGAATAGAACTGCAACAAACATGCATGTACAGGTATTTTTTTGTAGAATGATTTGGGTTCCTCTGGCTATATTCCCAATAGGGGAATTGCTGGGTCATCTGGAAGGTCAATTTCTAGTTCTTTCAGAAATCACCACACTGTCTTCCAAAGAGGTTGCACTAGTTTGCAATCCACCAGCAG
The DNA here is from genome assembly GCF_000164805.1 of Carlito syrichta. Classification (NCBI taxonomy): domain Eukaryota; kingdom Metazoa; phylum Chordata; class Mammalia; order Primates; family Tarsiidae; genus Carlito; species Carlito syrichta. Next base: position 151,486 of record NW_007251807.1, read on the forward strand.
TGTAGAAGCGTTCTTGAGAAATTATACCTTTACAGTATTGAGTCTTCAAATGTGTGAACGTACTTATATATTTTTAAATTCACAATCCTCTTTCTTAATTCCTTGAATATAATGTGTGCTACCTCTCTCTCCCTCTCTCTATGTATGTGTGTGTGTGTGTGTGTGTGTGTGTGTGTGCGCGCGCGCGTG
>NW_007251807.1:151806-196640 GCF_000164805.1 Carlito syrichta
TCCACTCACTTCAGCCTCCCAAAGGCGTGGGATTACAGGCTGAGCCACCGAGCCCGGTTGATACATGCTTTCTTTGTAGAGACAAGATTTTGCTGTGTTGCCCAGGCTGGTCTCGAATTCCTCAGCTCAAACAATCCTCCTGCCTTCCTGCCTTGGCCTCCCAAATCACTGAGATTACAGGTGCAAGTCACCACGCCTGGCTGATCATAGCTATTTTAAAGTTCCATTATGTATTATCATTTCTCATGGTTTTTAGTTGTAGCTTCTTTTTAAACATATTTATTTATTTATTATAGAGTTGTTGGGTACAAGTGAGGATTTACTACATAAGTAGGCCGCATGCAGGTGAAATTTGGGCTTCTGTAGTCATGGTTTCTTGCTTCCCTCTATGTCTAGTTATTTCTGATTAAGTGGCAGAGATTATATATGTGGTGATGATTTGGAACATAAAGGATTTACTTTTCCTCTGGCAGGTGAATGGCCAGAGTGTATGCAATCCAATATCACCTCAATCTACATATGGAGAAAGTGATTTGAAACTGACTCCAGTCCCTGTGAGGGTGGCTTTATTTTCAGTTCATACCCAAGGTGTGGTCCTTCTAAGGACCTGGGTTGCTTTCTAGGCCCCTACTCCTCAGTAAGCTCCTAGCTTCATGAGTCTGTCAAAGTTCTGCTCAAATCAACTACTTGGTTGTTACTTTCTGACTTGGCAGACTTCTCTAGAGGAATACTGACCCCAAGTTCTTCACTTCTTTGTTAGTTATGAAATATCTGCAGATTTAAGGAAAATTTTTAATGCATTCTTTTTTGTTGTTTCCATTGGGAGAGCTGGTCTGCGCCCCCTAATTTTATTGTTGCCATGTTATTCCTGTTTGTGTGTGTGTATGAATATTCAGTTGAATGAGCATATTTTATTAAGAACTTTGAGTCTTGGCGTGGTAGTTCACATCATAATCACAGCACTTTTGGAGACCAAGGAGGGAGGATTGCTTGAGGCCAAGAGTTTAAGACCAGTCTAGGCAACATAGCAAGATCTCATTTGTACAAAAAAAAATAATAATAATTAGCTGTGCTTGGTGGTATACGCCTGTAGTCCCATCTACTTGGGAGACTGAGGAGAGAGGATTGCTTGAGCCTAGGCTGTGGTGAGCCATCATCATGCCACTGCACTCCAGTCTAGGCAACAGGGTGAAACCCTGACTCAAAAAGAAAAAAACTTTGAGATAAAAAGAAAATATTTATTAAATGTAGCATTTAGAAAGTCTGGCTTAAATGCAAAAGAATGAGAGACATTCAAATCCTACCATGGAAGCATATCTGCTGTACACACTTCAGCGTTAAGCATAAATAAACTACAGTCAGATACCTTCTACTTTTGTGTATTAAATCTGTATATTAAGACCCCCTGTGTTTGGAAGCTTTAAGATTTGAAAGTGAAATTTTCACTTGCTTATATTGAGTACAAAAATCACTGTTATCAGCAAGTGGTGCTGCCATGCAAATTATTAATCTTCACAGATTTTCTTCAACTTTTGTTCTGTGTCACAGGAGCCTGCTTGCATTTCTTTGTGGCATCTGTCTTGAAATTTTACAGTGGTAAGGTGAGGATCACCCCTCATTTTATTGCTTCCTCCTCCTCTGTGTGAGCACCTCCAGTAGGACTTGTTTAGTCCAGTAGCAGTTGTGGTCATGCACAGATGCTATGGCACAGAGATCCTGCCTTTGGAACCTGGGTAGACTTGTGTGGCCCAGATTAGGACCCAGTGGACTCTTTGAACTCTTCCTTGAGAACAGAGCAAGGGCCAACACCCTTTCTAAACGACTAAACACTGGCAGCTGTGTCCAGCTCATTTGGGCTCAGGGTGAGCATCTAATATCTGGCTGGTGCCAACCTTACAGTGGTCAAGGTGACCTGCTCAAGGGCAGACTGCATAGGGTTAGAACCTGTTGGGCCCATAGGGCTCGCACTCACTGTATTGTGCCCTGTGGAGTTGCTCCTTCCTTAGCCATGTGTAGTCCATGGTAGAGTCACCCAACTGCTGAAAGCCTGTAGCACTTCTTTGTCAGACATTCCTTTCAGACTCTGGGGGGCTTATTTGCAAGTGACTGCTTTATTTCCTATCCTATATGCGGGAACTTGAGGAGGGTTCTGGTGGGAGTGCTCACCTGTCCGCTTTGCCATTTCTGCCTCCATTGTCCTTCCCCTTTACCTTCACAGCCCCTCCTATTCTACATATGTATTATTTTATTTTATTTTAAAAGTTATCATACCGTCAAACATAATTTTTTCTTTTGGTATATAGTTCTGTGAATTTTAATACAGGTATAGATTCGTGCTACTACTATCCTAATCAGGATTTAGTACAGCATCATCACCCTCAAGACACTCCTCATGCTATCCCTTTGTAGTTATCCCTTCCCCCAATCCCTTATCCTGGCAACCACTGATCTTTTGTTCTCTTTCCTTATGGTTTTGTCTTTTCAGGAATGTCATATAAATGAAATCATACAGTATATAACCTTTTGAAAATGGCTTCTTTTATTCTGTGTGTTGTCTTTAAGATTCATTCACATTTTTGCATGTATCAATAGTCTGTTCCTTTTTATCACTGAGTAGTTTTCCATGGTATTGTTATACTACAGTTTTTATCCATTCACTTAACATCTGGGCTGTTTCTAGCTTTTGGTGATTCTGAATAAAGCTGCTATAGACATTTGTGTACAAGTTTTATGTGAACATAAATTTTTACTTCTCTATGGTAGATAATCAAGAGTGGAATTGTTGGGTCAGTCATCTGGTGTGTGTATGTCTAATTGCATAAAAATCTTCCAAACTGTTTTCTAGAGTAGCTGCTCCATTTTGTGTACCCACCAGAAGTGTATAAGAGTTTCTACTGTTAGCACTTGATATTGTAAATATTTTAAAATTTCATCCATCTTAAGGTGTGTAGGGTATGTCATCATGGTTTTAATTTGTGTTTTTGTAATAGAAGGAAAATGGTAAGAGCGGAAATTAATGTGGCTAAAAATAGAAAAAAGATTAGTGGAACCAAAATGTGGTTCTTGGAAAAGGTAATGAAATTGCTAAACCTCTAACAAGAGTGACAAAAAATACAAACTACCAAAATATCATAAAAGTGAGTTTAGTGCAGCTTAAGTGTATAGAGCTTATGAAGTCTACAATAGTGTACAGTAACGTTCTAGGCCTTCACATTCACTCAACACTCACTCACTGACTCACCCAGAGCAACTTCCATTCCTATAAGCTCCATTTATGGTAAATGCCCTATACAGATATACCATTTTATCCTTCATATCATATTTTTACTATATCTTTTCTATGTTTAGAAATGGTTAGATACACAAATACTATTGTGTTACAGTTGCCTATAGTATTTAGTACAGTAACAAGCTGTACAGATTTGTAGCCTAGGAGCAATAAGCTATATCATATAACCTAAATGTATAGTAGGCTGTTCCATCTAGGTTTGTGTAAATACACTCTAGGATGTTCATACGATAAAATCACTTAATGAGATATTTCTCAGAATGTATCCCCACCATTAAGCAACACATGACTCTACTTTCAACATCTTACATGAAATGGGCCAATTCCTTGAAAACCACAAACTACCAAAACTTATCCATAATTAAGCAAATAACCTAATAGTCCTGTAACTATTAAAGAAGCTAAATTCATAGTGTAAAAGCCCTTTGAAAAATAAATCTGTAAGCCTATATTGTTTCACTGGCAGATTTTATCAAACATCTAAAAAAGAAATACTACAGGGTAAAGAGGTACACAACATCAATAAGGGTACCTGATCTCAAACCAGGCAAAGTGGGGACCAAAGGGAAGCCCAAATGTTACCTGTACAATGACCACTTGTATACCTAAGTCCTGAATTGTACCCCACATCTTTAAAATAAAAAAAAAATAACATTAATTCTATACCTCTCCGATATATTTTTAAACTTTTTACTTTGAAATAATTTAATAAGAAGTTGCAAAAAGAGTACAGATAATTTATTGTGTCTTTCAACAACATCTTATATAATCATTACACACTGTCAAAAATCATCTTTCATACATTCTTTTATTTATTTATTTATTTATTGAGTTGGAGTCTTACTCTGTCACCCAGGCTGGAGTGCAGTGGCATGCTTACAGCCACCACAGCCTCGACCTGCTGGGCTCAGGCAATCCTTCTACCCCAGCCTTCCAAGTAGTTGGAACTATAGGCACGTGCCACCACACCCGGTTAATTTTTTGATTTATTGTAGAGACGAGGTCTCACCACCTTGCCCAGGCTGGTCTCAAACCCCTGGGCTCTGGTAGTCCTCTCACCTTGGCCTCCCAAAGTGCTGGAATTACAGGTGTGAGCCACCGCACCCAGCCTTGTACATTTTTAATTACAAAAGATTATGTGTGCTAAAAAATTTAGAGTTTAGAAGTGTATGAAGTAAAAAATGAAATGTTTCACACCCTACCCAAAGCCAAATAAACAGATCACTTCCCTAGGGAAATCACTATTAATCATTTGTTGTGCATCCCTCCCAGACATTTTCTGCAAATATACATATCTACATGTATATATTTACACATTTATTAGTATGTATATGTAATTTTATGTGCCTTTTCAGAACAGGATCATTCTGTATGTATATTGTTTTTCAACTTCCTATTTTTACTCAGTAGGATACCAGGAGTATAAGTAAGTGTTACCCACTCCCAGATCCCCAAATGTCAGGGCATTTTTTTGTTTTTTATGACTGATAGTGTTCTGTAGTAAAGATATATGGCAGCATATTTACTTCTTTTTTTTTTATAGACAGTTATGTCGTCTCCCCTTATTTACTCTTACATGTAGTGTGCTTACTCATCCTCTTTCCTGTGATCTTAAGGGATAGTTGAATGCTTTTGATAATGGATTTTTAGAAATTATGTTGCTGAGTCAAGGACTTGGTGATATTACTTGTGATTTGGCATCAGTAATCCTGAGTGAGATTGTTCTACGGCAGTGGAGTTCAGCCAGAGCCACACATTGTACCTCTACCTGGAGAACTAGGAAGAACACAGAACATCAGAGCAGTGTCTCCTGAAGATGGGCCCAGTTGTTTTCCCAAAGTTCTGCAGCTGCCTGCATGCTCAGCCTGAGAAGAGCTGCACCTGTGAGGTGCAAGTCACGGTCACACCAATTCTGTATAGTAGATTGGAGCATTTAGCACTGCTGTTTGTCTCTTTAGCATTTATGTTTTATTGTTCTGTGAGAGAAAGTACTGAACTTGGAGTCAGAAAACTTGGATTTGAGTCTTTTGTCTATTTACTAGTTTTGTGTCTGGATTCCATTTTGGAATTCTACGTTAATCTCTGTGTGGTTAGAAGGTTTGCATTTGATGGCATGTGGAGTATTAGTGTCTGTTAAGTTGGATCCACAAAAGTACTGTAACTGGTTATACATAGAAATGGAATAGTGTCTCTTTCCAGCCAGCGCTGAGCGATGGGCATCTCTCAGGACAACTGGCACAAAACTAGGGGCAAGAGAAAGCCCTATCACAAGTAGCAGAAGGATGAGCTTGGACATCCCACTGCCAACACCAAGATTGGCCCCTGCTGCATCCACACAGTCGAAGTGCAGAGGTAACAAGAAATACGATGCCCTGAGGCTGGACGTGGGCAACTTTCCTGAGGCTCTGAGTGTTGTACTTGCAAAACAAGGGTCATCAATGTTGTCTACAACTCATTCGATAATGAGTTGGTCCATATAGAGACCCTAGTGAAGAATTGCACTGTGCTCATTGATAGCACGCCATACCGACAGTGGTATGAGTCCCACCGTGTACTGCCCCTGGGTCACAAGAAGGGGGCAAAGCTGACTCCTGAGGAGGAAGAGATTTTAAACAAAATACGATCCAAAAAAATTCAGAAGAAATATGATGAAAGGAAAAAGAATGCCAAAATCAGCAGTCTTCTGGAGGAGCAGTTCCAGCAGGGCAAACTTCTTGCTTGCATGGCATCAAGACTGGGCCAGTGTGGTCGAGCAGATGGCTATGTGCTAGAAGGCAAGGAGTTGCAGTTCTGTCTGAGGAAAATCAAGGCCCAGAAAGACAAATAAATCCTCTTCCCTAGCTCATGTAATAAAGCAGTTTATTATTCTGTTAAAAAAAAAAAAAGAGAGAGAGAGAGAAATGGAATAGCTAGTTATATTCAGTAAAAAAAAAAAGACAGACATCCTTTGGTATGTCATGAGCATCAAACAGGGAGTTAAGATATTTCATTTCTCAATACTCTTTGTGTACCTTCCACATCTTAGCATTCATCTGAAATGGGGACATATGGAGGACTGTTTCTAGGAAATGAATTCTTAATTTTTAAATATTCTGGAAAATCTGCTCTGCTTTTAAGTAGGGGTCTATCAGTTTTAATTTAGTGTAGGAATATTTAGTTTCTGTTAGGTCTGGGAGGATTGTTAGGTCAGTGGGCCAATGTACTGAACCAGTGGCGCAGATAAGATGCAAAGAATTATACAGAAATTAGATTGGAAAATATGACTTATTTAGAAAATAGACTAGAGGGAGAAAAAACAGGAGGGGATCCACCTTCCCCAGATTGGGGAGGGGGCCAGAGCTTACAGCAAAGCATGGCTGCTGCTGCTTGAGGTTGAATGTTTTTTAAACCTTTCCTTTGGTGTGGGGACAGGTTGTTCAGGTGATTTAAGGTGTTTTAGGTCATCACTAAGGGTCAGAAAGATTGGTGGGTTCGTCATATAACTGTTGTCATGGTGATGGGGTCTGTCTGTGTCATATAGGTCTTCCTGGTTCTTTATGGCTAAAAGAGAAACTTTCAGTAGAAAAATAAACAGTATAAAGCAGGCTCTGGGAAGAGAGTTGTAAATTATCAATAGCTATCTCTGGGAAAATGGTTCTATCCTTGACTAATGGCTAGAGGGTAAATTAAAGTGAACTGCTAAAAAAACATGACAAAGCTAAGCAATGTTAAAATGGCTGCTCTTTGGCAAAGATTATTTCATTACATTTTTCATATTGGCATTTTACCCTTTCAGTTTCCATTTAAATTTGTCATAGCTTTTCACATATTCTAGAGGAAATAATTTTTCTTAGTAGATGATGCTTTGAAAAATGTGTGCTTTAAAAATTGTGTACAATTTAATACGTAAAATCGTCCAGTAATGTCTTGGACCTGATGAGGGATCATCACTGGTGGTGAGGGGATAAGACAAGGATGATGTACTTCCAAGGGGTGCTAGGATTAGAGCAGTGGGTAGGGTGTGCTCATTGCATTGAGGGTGAGTTGGTTTGAAAAATGGAAGGCTTAGTGAGGAAAATAGGAAACAGTGAGATTTATAATGCCATTCAGATCAATTTAAAATACCTGGACACAAAGCAGTATACATTCTGTAGAAGACACTCATATTAAAAGACACAATGAAAAAAAAAAAGTTGCCTGTGGTGATGGAATTGGAACACTGTGGAGAACATGGAAGGATGGACAGATAAACATGAGAGACTTGAGAAGGGGCCTGAGCAAACTGCTGTCAGAACAGTAACTCTTCACAGAGGGCAGGGCTTGGGCAGTATGAGACTGGTAGTAGCCTTGCCTGGAGCCTGGATTCAAAACAACTGTATGCAGACCCTGGCCTTCCTGGCCTTAGGCTGTTCTTCTATAGGGTGGAATGTTAAGTCCCGCCCAGAGGCTTTCAGTGAGGCTTAATTTAGATGTCGGCATTCAGACTTTTCACACAACAAATTCTGCAATCAAAAATTCAACTAGGAAATACTCAGTTAAGGACTCAATAAATAAGGTCAGCCTATGTCTTCTGATTTATAGCAGCTTTATTGCTTTGCTTGTTTTGCAGGGGTAGGAGAGCTTACAAAGCACTACAAAGTCTCTATTGAGTGTTCACCCAAAGAACAAGCTAGTAGTGAGAACTATAATATACATTTCTGGTCTATATAGTCTTCAAAACATCATAGATTCACTATTAGCATTTCTAGGTCTTTCTAGGAAACCAAGTAGTGCTTAGACTAAGAAGTGTTTCCATGACAATACATTTCCTACCTCTTTCCTAGGTGGTTTAATTTGTTTTCAAGACTCTTTTTCCTTATGATAATTTATTGGAACATTAGTCCTTTTTCCTTCTGTCCCAGGGACACCACATAGCCTGGGAGGGCTTGTGCCCCAAGGGTCTCTTACTCCAGTACTTCTGAAACTTGAACCTCCACTAGAGTCACTTGAAGATCTTGACCAAGTACGGATGTGGATTCTGTCTGTTTAGGGTGTGGCCTCAGTCTTCCTTTTTGACAAGCTCCCAAGGGATGCCAGTGACAATTTAAAAAAATTGAAGTACTGATTACATACAGAAAAATTCACCCTTTATCTTGCACAATTGTATGGATTTTTGACAAACAGATATAGTCCTCTAACCACCACTATACTCAAGACAGAACAGTTACCGCCCTCAAAATTCCCTTGTCCTTCCCTTATCCTAACCCCAGCAACCATGCTTTCTGACCCTATAGTTTTGTCTTTCTTAGAATGTCATATAAGTGGAATATTCAATATATATACCTTTTGAGTCTGACTTCTTTCACTCTGTAACATGTTATGTGATCTATCCAAATAGCTATGTGTATCCATAATTTGTTCCTTTTTACTGCTGAGTGGCATTCCATGTTATGGATCTGTCATAGTTTGTTTATCCAGTCACCTTGTTGAAGGACATTAATGTTGTTTCCAATTTTTTAATCTTGAGTTAACTTAATTTAAACATTTTGGAACTTTAGAAGAAATGTAATTCTCTTTTCCATTGTTATTTTAGGTGACATCACTCAAAAAGGATATGAAAAGAAAAGGGCAAAGCTGCTTGCACGTTATATACCACTTATTCAAGGTAAGGTCAATACACTCAGGAATCTTGCAACAATTATATTGTCTCATAAAACTTGATTTAAGGCTGACGCAGTGGCTCACGCTTATAATCCCAGCACTTTGGGAGGCTAAGGTGCGAGGATTGCCTGAGCTTGTGGGTTCAAGACCAGCCTGGTTAATCTCTATAATAAATAAAAAAATTAGCTGGACGTGGTGGTGCATGCCTATAGTTCTAGCTACTTGGAAGACTGAGGTGGAAAGATCACCTGAGTCTAGCAGGCCGTTGCTGTGGTGGCTGTGAGCGTGCCCTTGCACTCCAGCCTGGGTGACAGAGTGAGACTCCAACTCAAAAAAAAAAATTGATTTGAAATTTGATTTTAGGCTGGACACAGTGGCTCACACCTATAATCCCAGCACTTTGGGAGGCAAAGGTGAGAGGATTGCCTGAGCCCAACGGGTTCAATACCAGCCTGGGCAACTTGGCGAGACCTCATCTCTACAATAGATCAAAAAATTAGCCGGGCATGGTACCGCGTGCCTGTAGTTCCAGCTACTAGCAAGGCTGAGGCTAAAGGATCACCTGAGCCCAGCAGGTTGAGGCTATGGTGGCCGTGAGCGTGGCACTGCATTCTAACCTGGGCGACAGAGTGAGAGACTCCAACTCAAAAAAAACAAAACAAAACTGATTTTAGAGTTAACATTGGTTGGCAGTGTTAAATCAGGTTTAAACATTGGTTTCTGTTTCATATTTTATTATGAACTGGAAAAATTTATCTTATATTTAATAAAATCCAAAGACAGATTATAATATACAGCTCTGGCTTGGTGCAGATCTCATTTCCAAATAGGATATATTTTAGTTTTTATTATTTTGAGTCAGGGTCTAACTTTGTTGCCCAGGCTAGAGTACAGTGGCACAATCACAGCTCACTGCAGCCTCCAACTCCTGGTCTCAAGTGATCCTCCTGTGTCAGTCTCCCAGGTTGCTGGGATTACAGGCGTGTGTCACCACACATACATTTTTTAAAAAATTGAGCCTAATTAAAAAAAAAATTTTTTTTGTAGAGATGAGGTATTGTTATGTTACCTAGGCTGGTCTCAAACTCTTGGGTTTAAGTAATCCTCCTGCCTCTGCCTCCCACACTGCTGGGATTACAGGTGTGAGCCACGATACCAGGCCAGATTTTTTATTTTATTTTTTATGATTATAGAACAGCCTGGCACATTTCCTCACTATAGCTAGAACAAATATTGTAAAGATGTCAGTTCTTCCCACATTAGGTTGATTTGTAGATTCAGCGCATTCTTCATTTAAACAGATTTTTTTTTGTATGTATGAAACTTAACAAGCTAGTTCTAACACTTATATTCAGTGTAAAAGATTAGGAGATTCAAAATATGTTCAGAAAAGAAGACAGAGGTGGGAAGATTGATCTAGCCAGGATATGAAGAGTTAAAAAGTCATCATCACTGAGACAGGGTGGTCTGGGGCAGGGCCGACAGCTCAGACCCACATAACACACATATGTGTACTTGGTACATGGCAACAGTGGCATGGCAGCTATAGTGCTGGCACAGTTCCTTGTCCATACATGACACTGTACAAAAAAATCAGTTCCAGATATATTAGACCTAAATGTGAAAGGCAAAAACTATAGAAACTTTAGAAGATCTTCTAGGAAGATTGTCACCATCTCAAGATAGGAAGGATTTAAGTCACAAAAGGTACTGAAAAGCAGCCACTATAAAGGAAAAGATTGATAAATTGAACTAAATTTAAATTAAGAATTTCTTTTTATCAAAAGTCACCATAAAGAGATAGAAAATACAAGCTACAGTGTGTGAGAAGATAGTTGTAACACAAATAAATGAAGAACTGTTGCTGAACAAAAGGGGCTTGCTGTCTAGTACACTAGAAGCCAGTCCCATGACGCTGGATTTTTGAGAAAAGTAAAACTTTTTATTACAAGTTGACTCACAAGGAGATAAGAGTCTAGCTCAAATCTGTCTCCCTGTGCTGTCTTCAGTAATTTTATTAGAACAGGCTTAGGGGGTGTGTCCTCAAATTAGAAGGTGATTGTTAGAAGGAAAAGGGGAATCTGGAATGTCCACAGACATGCACATTTATCTCTTCATATTTCCTCAGGTCATGTGTGCAAATTCAGGGAGAGTGAGTTAGTATGAAACGTGTGGTGGAAATTTGGGCTGTGACATTAGCAATCTCGTGTGCATAGACACCAGTTGGCCATATTGCTTCCAACTGATTTCAGCCAGTTTTGTTATCTTACAAGCAAAGGGAGTTTCAGCAAGTTGTTTCTCTTTTTTATCTGCCATCCTGTAAATTCAAGTATTTCTGTTAGTCACTGATGATTTCTTTAACTCTTTGGAGGCATAGTTTCAAAACTAGTATCTTGAATGTACAGAGTGGCACTGTCCAATAGAACTTTTTGCAATAATGGACATGTTTTCTAGTTGTAGCATCCAGTATACAATCCACTAGCCATGTATGGTGATTGGGCACTTGAAATCTGGCTAGTGTGACTAAAAGTCTGAATTTTTAATTTAATTTTAATCAATTTAAACTTAAATAGCCAAAAGCCCCCAAAACATGATAAGAAATAGCCCAAAATAAAAGTGGGCAAAGACTCAAACAGGTATTTCACAAGAGGAAATCCTAATAAGCCAACAAGCAAATGAAAAGATGCTTAACCTCATTATTTATCAGAGAAATGCAAATTAAAACCACAACCTGCCATCCTGTCGTTGGAGAGGATTCAAACAGTGGGGTACAGGCAGCTAATATTATGTAGGAAAGCTGAAGTTGTAGAGAATGTGTACCCTAGAGATATTCCTGTTTGTTCACACCTTATTCTATGCAAAAGAGTATTCATTATATCCCTAAACTGTCAATAACTCAAACATTCATTAACAAAGTTTATACAAATGTATTCAGCAAGGGTGAATCTCATAAATATGATGGGGAATGAAAGAAGCAATTACAAAGGAATATAATCAATATATGTTTAAAAAAGCATACCAAACTGAGCTATTTAGAGACCGTTACATAGTTCGTAAAGAAAGAAAAGGAAATGGTTTTCACAGAAGTCAGCGTGCCATTTCCTCATGGAAGTGAGATGGGAGAGGGCTGCAGAGGCTCCTAAAGCATCTGAATGTTTTCTTTCTTTCTTTCTTTCTTTTTCTTTTTCTTTTTTTTTTTTTGAGTTGGAGTCTCTCTCTATCACCCAGGCTGGAGTGCAGTGGCACACTCAGCCACAGCAGACTCCACCTGCTGTGCTCACTTGATCTTTCTGCCTCAGCCTTCCAAGTAGCTGGAATTACAGGCATGTGCCACTGTGCCTGGCTAATGTTTTATTTCTTTTTTTTTTAGTTGAAGTCTTACTCTCTCTGTCACCCAGGCTGGAGTGCAGTGGCACACTCACAGCCACTCCAGCGTTGACCTGGGCTCTGGGGATCCTTCTGGCTCAGCTTTCCAAGTAGCCAGAACTACAGGCATGTGCTACCACACCCAGCTAATTATTTGTCTTTTGTAGCGCCAAGTTGCCCGGGCTGGTCTTGAACCCACGGGCTCAGGCAATCCACTCGCCTCGGCCTCCCAAAGTGCTGAGATTACAGACTGAGCCACCGAGCCTGGCCTTGTGCAGTAGTTACATTGATTGTATGCTAATAATATTCTTAAACTTAAACTTATTCATGCTGTATACTGTCTATACTCGTATGAGATATTTTATAACAACACCAAAAAGAAGATTGAGGAGACTCTTTATATATGGATATTTACTCATCCAAAATAAAACATAAACTCTTAGTAAAATTGGAATTGTAAGAAACTAGTAAAATGGCTTAAAACCCATTTGCCAAAAATCACCAGCATCCCTCAAACTAGCAATCATATATTATAGCAATTTCCATTCTTTACGAGGTTGAGCAGAAATACTTACCATGCCCATTTTTATTACACATTATTTGGGTGGCCACAGGTGATAGAGGTAGGAAAACAAAGAAGAATAGATATTAGAGAACAAAGGCAATCATTTATATATAACTGGTATTATTTTATACCTTGAAAACCCAGGTGACTCTGCTTATTTAAATATGGGAATCAGTAAGAGATTTTGGTTTGATAGAGAAAAAGATAGAACAAATATCTGAGAATCAGTGGCTTTTCTCTAGTAATATTTCTGTTGTTGAAATACAAATAAATTCTATTCATAATGAAAATAAATTGTCAAATGCTTATTAATACATATAGTGAGAAAGACACAGAACCTATATTAGGATCATAAAATATGTTTGAAAGCAATAACCAAGACTGTAATATATAAAGGTGTTATGGTCCGAGTAACGCTCAGCTGCTAACCCTTAACAACAGTAAATTGAGAGGCAGAAAAACTGGTAGAAAGAATCCAGGGAGCAGAGCCAGGCTCCTGGCCTTTCTAAAATGGTTCTACTTACCCTTCAGGTTTTACAGTCAGCTTTTATAAGTTTGGGGTAGGTAATACCTATAGATAGTACATAGTTGACTATGTAACTAGCAGAACATTGTATAGAACTTAATTCACCCCTATTTTGTTAATAATGACATTTATGGTCCACATTTCTTGGCCCCAGTTACCAGAGGTATCTCACAACTTTTTGTCAGTAACACCAGACAGAGGTGTTAATCAAGTTTGCTATAGAGTAAAGGGAGTTAACAGGGCCTAAGACATCATACGTTACTACATGTTATTATATGCAAAAGTTATACAAATCACAAGACTTATGATTACCTTGATATTATATTATTCAAACATGTGACTACTAAGAAAAGAGAGTAAATGGGGATTTACATCTCTCAGTTAATTGGGCACAGTCTGCTGGGAAGTTAAGGATTCTTTGAACTTACTGGGAGTACATAGGAGATAAGGGGAAGTGCACCTTTTGTTAACTCTCAGGAATGTGGGTATGTGCAAAAGTGCTGGAACCCTTACCATGCCCTTCTCTAGGGGTTGTGGCAATGTGGACAGATAATAGCAAGTCTCCGTATCAAAGGAACATACCAGGTTCCCAAATGGGAAAACTTAATATATACTATAAAACTGGCAGATTCCAAGTTAATATGTGAACATAATGTAGTTCAGTCTAAATACTAGTGGCTGAATTTTTTCCAAAACCTGGGATTGGAAATAATGACTCATTAGAAGGAGAAAAGTTCTATGAGTAGCCAATAAATTTTTGAGAAAAGAATACTCTTAATAAGGCTGGCCACCGTAACTCAGGCCTATAATCCCAGCACTTTAGGAGGCCCAAGTGGGAGGATTGCTTGAGGCCAGGAGCTTGAGACCAGCAGCCTGGGCAACATAATGAGAACCTGACTCTACCAAAAAAAAAAAAAAAAGAAAGAAAGAAAGTACCTTGAGAAAAAGAGAGAGGTAATAAACATTAAAGGACTGGTGTTTGTGATATTAAACCTGATTGTGATTGTATATGCTTTATAGTGACAGCGGAAAGATTATCAGTGTGTGGAGTAGGCGACCCAATCAGTGGAAGAGAAGAGGTCCAGAAATGATTTGAGAGGTTATGAAAGAGGAAGTGTTTATTTAATAGGTAGTGCTGTCCTTCTGGAAGCAAGAATTATCTTCCTTTCCACCGTTAGTGAGCATAAACATAAGAAAGATTAAAACTCTATGACAGTCTCTTTCAGATCCCTCCCACGTGGGAGCTTTTCTGTCTTCTTAATAAATCCTACTTTCTAAAAAAAGAAATAGAAGGATTAAAACTCTAAATGGTGTTGTATTCAAATTAGAATCTTTTATTTTTGTTTATTAATGTCATTTTGAGGTTTCTTTTCTAATTAAAAGATCGGAGAGGACCTATTTTTTAAAAAGGTTATTAGAGAAGGAATAATAGGATCATAACATTATTTGTTTGTTAAAGTATATTAATTAAGAAGCCTTGAAGAATTATGAGGGCTTGTCATAAAATACTCAACTCTTCTCCTAAAGAATGATCGAATTGAAGTTGTGAGACCTGCTTTGGACGATAACCAGTTTCTGGTGATTGCTGTGTGAATGTTTGGAAATTCTACAAAGTGGAATAGTGAGGGGCCCTGCAGTGTTGTGGCTAGTTCTCTGAATATGAAAAAGCAAGTGAGGGTAGCACAATGTAGTTCTCTTGTTGCTCTTTGGTATGAGTCAGAGTTTTATAAATATTTTGTTGGTGGACCCAGAAAAAAAAACAACTAAATATGATTTTAATTATAAAAATTGTAAAATTCAGAAGGATATCTAATGTTTGTCATCATAGGCAAAATAAGAGACCTGGAAGCTAGAAAAAAATGACAGACAAGTATGGTTGGCTCCCCAGAAATGAGAACATTTCAGAATGATTGAGCTGCCACCATCTGGGCCACAGCTCTGTGATGTGCATATGTCCAGGGTAGTGTCCCTATAAACCAGGAATAAAGGCTTCCTGGTCTTTTAGCTGGGCAAAGTGAATAGAAATTCAAAGAAGAGGAAATGTGGATGGGCAATAAGAATTAAATTATGTGCCATCTCACTGGTAGATATGAAAATGCAAATGAAAGAGAACCATTTTTCTCTTATCAGATTGTCAAAATTCTAAAACTTTTTTATAACATCTAGTGCTGACAAAGATGTGGGGAAATGGCACTTTCATACATTGCTTGTAGGAGTGTGAATCACTGTAACCTTTTTAGAAAGTTTTCTCTTCATATCTGTTAAAATTTAAAATATGTCTACTCTTTCATCCAATAATTTCATGTTGGGTTTTGTATCTTTGTGGGATACACGAATCTATCTCAAAGAATAAAAGTATCTATATTTTGGAATATAGGTGAAGGATGTCTATTTGCATCTTTATCACTTTACAGTATACTTGTTTATACTCCATAAATTGTAAGGCTATTAATTTTTCATTATGAACTTTAGAGTAGTTTTATTCAGTCACAAAAGGCAAAAAGCCAATTAGTGGTACTGCTCAAATTGCCATATATGTGTGTATGTATATATATGTATGTATGTGTGTGTTTGTGTATGTATGTATGCTCAAATTTTGAAGGGCTAAGTACTGATTTCTGGAGAGGGTGTTCCCATTCTCTAATGCTGCATAAGTAACCACCCCGAAACGTATCTAGTATGTAAACATCATCAGCAGAATCCGTTCTGCTCACAAGTTTGCAGTTCAAGCCCAATTCAAACATTAACTCATCTCTGTCCACAGAGCCAGAGCCAGGTGCTCAAGTGCAGGGCCTACATTTTGCGAGTGCTCCTCAATCACAGTGTGACTGATGGTGTAAGGAGACTCTGTTGCAGAGCACCCAGCTCCCTACATATGCCTGAGTCTCCCTCTGTCCTCATGTGGCCCCTCCACCGTGGTGCTCCACGCACTAGATTTAGCATGTGTTGTTGCAGGGAGCCAGGTGCAGCTGTGTTTCTTTTCATGACCAGCCTAGGAAGTCACATAGCATCCCCTTTCACACCCTGTGCCTGTAGGGACAGTCACTGACCCACCCAGCCTTGAGGCAAGATGGACTCTGCCTCTTTTCTGGGAGTGATAAGGACTAGAAGAGCCAGTGGGGCTGGAAGCCCTGTTGGCCAATTTTATGAGATGTTTTGAAGCAAAGGCTCAAGTTACACACATTATTTTTGTCGAAGCACAACTGAAGATTTTGCTTTGTGCAGTTCGCAAATTAGGACTCAAACAAACCAGGGACTGTGTTTAGTGACCCTGTACACTTGTACCCATTCCTTCACTCACTTTACTGTGTCCGAGGGCATCTGTGGCTAGGAGAACCCTCTACCCCCATATTAGAGCTGAGGGCCTTGGCAGTGGAGCAAGAAGAGTCGCCCATGTGCTGGTCATTTCCCAGGATTTGGAGGCAGAGCAAGCAGGTGATACAGCAAGGACATTCGGCCTGACCTGAGCAGATGCTGGCCTCTGAACACACTGTACCCTAAAACTGTCATTATAATACTCTTCTTGCTGTTCATTTCCGCCTTTTTTCTATTTGTAACAAAGGGCTACTGGTGGCCCCCCCAGTGATGGTTTGGTGGATTGTTTCTCACTCAGAGTTTGCTGACACAGTGCTGAGAACAAGTGACACAGGCCATTTCAGATTCAAGAAACACAAGGCAGGAGTAGATCTTTAAAGGGCTTTTCATGGGAAGTCTGCTGCCCGAGAAACTCAGGGCTCTCGCACCCCTGCTACGAGCTACCATTTGCTGTGCTGCCAAGGGTACAAGGACAGCTGTTTGATCATCACCCCTCTTGTGAATGGTGAACAAAAGGCAGGGCTAGGCTGGGTGGTGTGGGGAGAGGAGAGCATGGAAGTGGACATTGCCTTTAACCCACAGTATTTGCACAACCATCAATGACTTCCAGATGAAAGACTCTTAGGTAGAGAATATGCATGTTCCATATTTTTCATAATGGAAAAGCAAACTGTTTATATTAGGTATTCCCATAAAATTGTGTTTCAGGAATAGACTCGTCTCTGCAAGCAGAAAATAGAATCCCCAGGACCTCACAAACCACTGCCGTTGTGCCCAAACAGAAGTCTCGGCCCACCAACTCGCGGGACGAGCGTTTCCGGTCAGGTAGGATCACAAGGTTAGGTCGTGAGAGGGTGGGCGGGCCTGGAACTTCTGGACTCTGACCATGAAGGCTTTCGGTTACTCTTTCTTTGCCAAAATGTCTGCCAAAAAAGTTATTTTCACTTGAGCAATACTGTACATCCTATTTTTCAAGACAAACATTTAACTTTCACATAACCACAGTCTGTTTTCATGTATTATATGGCTAAAGTGCTGTTTTCTTAGGGGATATCTATAAAAATCATTGGAAATATCTTCCCCCACTCTCACTAGAATGATTTTTTAAAACATTTTAATGTATTTTTTCATCTAGAGCTTTGGGGTTGATATTGCACATTATGGAGCAGCTTTACTACGTAGGTATGGGTGTCTAAGTATTACTATTTTTTTTTAATTTTGGAGATTTCCTTGTAATTAGATTTCTTCCACTCAATTTGGCAGTGCTTTCATGAATATTTAAATTTGTCTCTGGTATTTGCTTGAATCATCAGAATACCCACTGAAAAAAATTCATGTTTTCTATTATCGTTTATATAAGCACCTTTATCTGTTTAACATTCTCACCACCATATAGTTTCCTTTATGTTTAAACTCTTTTGATAAGTTTTTTTCAGAATAACTTTCAATAGGGATTTTTTTAAATGATCATTTTAAGAGTAGCTAAAAAGAACATTAAGATTTTAAATGTTTTTCAATATGGGAGTATGAAGAGATGGTGCAAGAACTATTTCACCAGATAATTACTTGCATTTGACATAAAAGCTTTATCACACAGAATATAGTTTCTTTTCTGATTATACAAATAATAATGCTTAGTGTTAAATATATGTAAAATATTTTACCAAATTTAAGAACAAAAGTAAAAATCACCTGAAATCTCTGAATCCTGAAATGACCACTTTCAGATTTCACTGAGCACTGTTTTCTCTTCATACCTGGATGTAGCTACATGCACATGTATTCATACTTTCCACAAGTTGGATTATATAAAAGATCTCTTTCCTTCCGCCTACCCTTCTTTCCTTCCTTGTTTTCTACACCTTCCCCATTTTCCTCTCTTTACCCCATCCACCCTCATGTAGCCGATATTCATAACCTGGTTTCTGCCCTTGTGTATTTTATACTAGGTACATTCTTTATCTTCTGAATATAAGAACTTTATGGTGAATGTGATTTGCCAATATTTTCTTCCAGCCTGTGTTTTTTCTTTGCATTTCTTTAATGTGTCTTTAGAAGAGCAGAAGTTTTTAATTTTGATGAAGTCTAAGTTACCTTTTATTTTTTTTAGTGGATAGTACTGTTCTTGTGTCTAAGGAGTCTTTGCCTAACCTAGAATCACAAAAATTCTCTCGTGTGTTTACTTGTAAACATTTTATAGTTTTAGGTTTTACCCTTAGGTCTATGACTCATTTTAAAGTTAATTTTAGTATAAGTGCAGGGATCAAAGTTTTGTGGGAGTTTTTTACTTGTAGATATTCAGTTGTTCCTGTGCCATTTGCTAAGAAGACTGTTTTCTCCAGTGAATTCCCTTCACTGTTTCCTAAATGCAGTTGTACATATATGCCTGCATTTTTTTCTGAACTAGACTCTCTCTTCTGTTCTTTTGACCTATTAATCTATCTTCAAGGGAAAACATGTTCTTTTAATGAGTGTGACTTAATAAGTGTTGAAATAGTGTTAGTCTTTCAACTTTATTTCCTGTTTGTAGTCCTTTGTATGTAATGTGCCTTTTTTTCTCTGACACTTTTAAGATTTTTTTCTTTATCACTGTGCTCTGGACTGAATTATTACCTCTCCAAAATTCACATGATGAAACCCTAACTCCCAGTGGGATGGTGTTTGGTGTTGGGTTTTTTGGGAAATAATTATGTTTAGATGAGGTCTTGAGGGTAGAGCCCTCATGATGGGATTCGTACCTTTATAAGAGCTTCCAGAGAGCCTGCTCTTCCTTCCCCCTACCCCTTGCCCTTTCATTCCATGGGGACACTGGAAGAAGGCAGCTGTCTGCTAGCAGAAAGGGAGCCTTCAGAAACCAACCATGATGGCACCTTGATCTTGGACATTCAGTTTCCAGAAGTGTAGGAAAATAGATTTCTGTTGTTTAAGCCACCTGGTTTGTGGTATTTTGTTATGGCAGCTGAGCAGACATGCTGGTATTGAGTGATTTGATGTGCCTGGGCTAGTTATCTTTATTTCTTGGGCTTAAAGTTTGTTGAGGTTCTTGGATCTGTTGGTTTATACCCCTATCATGTTAATATTGTCTAGGTTTTTAGTTCTGAGTTTTACCTATATTTATATTTTTCTAAGATGGCAATAAAGTTTAAAGTATGGGAATCATAGTTACTTCTATATCTGTCTCAGGTCTACTGGAGTTGTTTCTTGCATTCTCCTTTTTTTTGAGCACCTTCTTCCATGAGTGTTTTCAGTTGAGTCCTTGTGTAGAAATGCTTTTGAAACTTTGTATATCTGAGAATGTTTTTATTAAACTTTCATGTTTAAATGATAATTTGAATGGATACAAGAGTCTAGGTTCAACACTTTTTTCCTTCAAAAAGTGTTACCCCTCCCCCTTCACACCCACAGTATTACTATTTAGTATTGTTTGTCTGCTTCTTAATCCTTCAAGATGATTTTCTCTTACTTTATGGAAGCTGTTAGAGTTGTCTTGTTTCTTTGCTGTTCATAAATTTTACTTCAGTGTGTCTAGATATAAATATTTTATCTTTCCTGATTAACACCCTACAAGCCATTTAAGTGTACGGTTTTAAAATGTTTAAAACATTTGTTGGGGGAAAATGTAAACACACAAAAAATGGCCATTAGAGTATAGCCACTGGGCCCATTGTTCAGCTCCAGCAATTCTCAGCCATGTTCAGTCTTGGATTTATCTATACCCCACCTACTTCCTTCCTTCTCATATGAATTGAAAACAAATCTCATATACGTTACTTTATTTAGATGTCATAATATTCTTGTTCTCTGTATCTGAAAAGAATGTGTGTATTTCTAAAACATAATGCCATTATCACAAATAATTAACAGTAATTCCTTAATATCAAATATCCGTCCAGTGTCCATATGGCTTTTTAGAAACAAGTTTATTTGGACTTAAGATCCAAGAAAGATGTACACATTGCAATTGGATAATATGTTTCCTGTCTTTCTTAGTCTATAGTTTGTAGGAGAACCTTGGCCATGCTTGTTTGGTAGCTCCCCCCTGGTGTTGTCTGACATGCTTCCTAGCTCACTAGGCTTGATGAGAGGCATTTTCAGATTTTCAACTGTTTGTATGACTTTATCATAGATGGCTTTGTGTTCCTCCACCAAGAGGTTTGTTGTATCTGACTCTTACTCTTCATTGTGATGCTGGAAGCCAGTGATGCTGTCAGTTCCTAGACCCATTAGTTCTTAAGGGATGCAAAATGGTGAAACTCAGATTCTGTTATTCTTTCTTCATTCAAAGGTCAGAATAATTCCATAAAGAGAAACTTCCCAGCTGGGCTTAGTGGCTCAGCCTGTAATCTCAGCACTTTGGGAGGCCGAGGCAAGTGGATTTCCTGAGCCCGCGGGTTTGAGACCAGCCCTGGCAACTTGGCGAGACCTCGTCTCTACAATAAATAAAAAAATTAGCCAGGCATGGTAGCACGCACCTGTAGTTCCGGCTACTTGGAAGGCTGAGGCAGAAGGATTGCCGCAGCCCAGCAGGTCGACGCTGAGGTGACCATATGTGTGCAACTATACTCCAGCTTGGGCAACAGAGTGAGACTCCAACTCACAAAAAAAAAAAAAAAAAAAAAAGAGAGAAACTTCCCTTCATTATACTACCTGCTACAGGAATGTCAAGATAAATACTAATTTTCAAAATTGCATCTTCCAATGGCAACCAGTTATGTTTCTTCTTTTCTTTTCCTTTCCTTTCCTTTATCTCTATTTTAGTATATTTGATGCTTCAATCCATTCTAGTATTTATCCCTATTGATATTCAAAATTGTCCCATCCTTGACCAATGAGAACCTCTTCAAAATGTCTCATGTTGTTCGATCATTTGGATCATTTGGATCCAAGAGGCTCTAGACTCATCCTGGACACTTCTTCCCCTACCTCAGAATCATTTCTCAGGGATTTTTTTTGTTTTTAGTGAGGATGGTATTTTAAGACCACAGTCTAGGCACTAGGGATGCTGATTGCTTTCATTCTGGACATTTTTAGCATACAGAGGTAAGACATACTTTCTAAAGATAATACCCCTTTCATTTGTAGTGACACTATCCGTTCAGACTCAGGACAGCAGGGTTCATACCGCATGTCTTTCATCTGCATTTACATCTCCTGTCTTCCTCACGAGTGTCCAGGTTCTAGGGATGATAGAATCCAAGTGCTTTTTATTTGCCATATCCCACTTGAATCACAAAACATCTCATTATGACAGTGTCCTCACTATCTCCAGCAATATGAGAGAGTTTAAAATTTTTTATGCAGTTCATTTTATCCTTAGAAGATTTTCCTGGAGGAACAGGTTGAATAGTCTGACTGCAAGGTTTTAAAGACAACTGGAATAGCTTAAACCAACAACATATTTAGGCTCACTTTATTTTCAACTTCAGGAATTTCTTTTTATTTTATGTTTGATTCATAACTATGGAAATATTTGCATGGTTTCAAAGTCAAATCTACAAACAAAAGAATATTTAAAGAAATCTAGGACCAACATATGGGGATGGACAGGTAGCAGAGCTTCTGTTCCTTTCATACTCACTGAAAACAAATACAAATATGAAACTTAATTTGTTACTTCATAATTAGTTTTGTAAACAGTGTTTTTATTGCTCTTGTCTCTATGTAGATGTTCACACTGAAGCCGTTCAAGCAGCTTTGGCCAAATACAAAGAGAGGAAGATGCCTATGCCTTCAAAAAGGCGTTCTGTTCTTGTGCATTCATCTGTGGAAACCTACACCCCTCCAGGTATTGATAAACAGTGTCAGGAGGGCTTTTATGAGTGTTTCACAGGCCTGATGTTGTAGTATTTATTTCCCATTGGTTGTGATATCCTTCTGGCCTGTAGTGCAGATTTGGAAAATTTGGAGATTAAAATGTTTATGTATATACATATTCCTTACCCGAAAATCTGCGGTATACATAATATTATTCTTACCCAAATGGTTTCTATAGGACTTTTAGTGTAGATTTTTTTTTTAAACTAAGATGCTATTTATGTCTTTTAATGAAGAGAAGAAACTAAAATAAGCACTTAGTGGAATGCTAAAGCTTTCTGAATTAAGAATTTTAAATTATTCTTATCTTACCATCTGTTATTTAGTATGTTGTTATCAGGACTGAAATGCAACAGTTTAAGACTAGCCAGTTTAAGACTAGTTGGAGAGTTTTTTGTTTATTTTGTTGTTTTTATTACTAGAAATGAAAACTTTTGTCTGGGGTTTCTCTTCAGCAATTATGTATTTTACGCTTCCAATTAAACTGTACCGAGGTATTGACAGTGTCTAATGAATTCACATCCATGAACTTCTATTGTTGCCTATTGTGTTATCTAAGTAGCAAAAATGGCTATACTCATTTTTGGTTTGATGCATTTGGAATTACTACACAAATGCACCAGATTCACAAGATGATTTAGTGGTTTTGGTAACACTTTCTTGTTTAAAAAAAAAAAGTTTATTGTTGGAAAAATATTTTAGAAATGGCTATCAGATTATTCTTTCTAGTAAATACAGCTATAGACACTATCCAATTATAAAATAATTTTTATTAATTATAAAATCCATAATAAAATGCACACCCATGTTGACTTGATAGAACTTTAATTCACAGTTAATTTTATTGACTGAAGCAATTGTCTCGGGGAAGGAATTCTTTTTAGAGCTAATTCACATGATTCCCCTAAGAGGGCACACGTGCACAGGGCTGCAGTTCCCCCGTGGCCACCACAGTGTGAGTGGTGCTCATGCATAGGCCAGGATGCCAAAGTGTCTGCACTGCCTCTGAGGCTCAGGGCCAGTACATGCTTGTCCCTGGGGCATGTCGGGCTCTGTGTGGACGTCCAGTGGTAGCACTGGATGTTCTCAGAACACTAACCAGTTAGGGTCTCCTTTGGTGTTCAGGACTCCACCACAGTATGTGCTGAAGTCATTTAGGAGACCAGAGGCTGTCTTCATTCTGAGTGTGTGGTGCCCTAGGGCTAAGTTCTCTCTGGGGAGCTGGGAATTCATGGAACCATTTTCCCTACAGTAGGCTCCTTGCATGCCCTTAGATTTAGGGTGCCCTTTGAGGTGGCTGCTTGGCCACGTCTGGGCAGAGCTGTGCCAGCTGCACAAAAGCATGCTGCACATAGGCCTGGGAGGCTGCAGTGTAAGTGGGAACTCTGTCCTCCTCTTGACTCATCCCTGCATCATGCCTGTCACCGTTATTTTAACCACAGACACGTCGTCTGCCTCAGAAGATGAGGGCTCTTTACGACGACCCGGGCGACTCACCTCCACTCCGCTCCAGAGCCATTCCAGCGTCGAGCCCTGGCTCGACCGGGTCATTCAGGGCTCGTCCACCTCATCCTCTGCATCCTCCACCTCATCTCACCGGGGAGGGAGACCCGCTGCTGCTCCCAGTGCTGCTGCCACTCCAGGGGCTGCTGCTGCCACTGCACTTGCAGGCCTTGCGGCCCACGCCCACATAGGTCAGTAACGAGCTGCCATGATCCCGGCACCTGCTGAGCAGGGTCAGAAGTATCCAGGACAGAGGTGCTGAACCCTGATAGCAATGCTGTACTTCTATACGGAGCAGGTGGAGAGCACCTGAGCCGCTTTGTTGCGAGCCTGAACTCTCTCGGAGTAACCGAAGTTACACAACCCAGATATCCTATGGTGGCCTACCTGCCTGAGACATTAACCAGTTTTGTGCTTTTAATGATTGCACTTGAAAGAAATAGGGATTATACTTGCCTAGCTCATCATCCAGATTAAATCCCTAATAACCTTTTAAACAACATGGCTCAGATACTTTATTTTTCTCAATCAAGACTCACCTTTTTTCCATCTGTATAATGTCCTTTTGGTAACAAAAGTACTTGTTTTTTGTTTTGTTTTTTTGAGTCAGGGTCTCACTGTCATCCGGCTGGAGTGCAGTGGCACAATCATGGCTCACTGCAGCCTGGGCTCAAGTGTTCCTTCCACCTCCGCCTTCTGAGTAGCTGAGACTACAGGCATGTGCCACCATGCCTGGCTAAGTTTTTAATTTTTTTGTAGAGGCAAAGTCTTGCTATGTTGCCCAGGCTGGTCTCAAACTCCTGAGCTAAAACATTCCTCCTGCCTTGGCTTCCCAAAATGCTGGGATTACAGGTGTGAGCCACCATGCTCGGCCAAAAGTGGTTCTTGATGCTTCTGTGATTTGGCAATCCTAGACCCTTTTGCTGTGGGGACATTCCCCTGGCCCCCAGAATTGTGTGGTGTTTCTCAATGTCATATCACCCCTTCCTGCTCTCAAGGGGCAGCTGGCATAGGTAACAGGCATAGATTGAATGGTCAGTGTACATACTGCTGGTGGTCATGACCATCCCCCTTGACCTGCTGGCTCTCTGTTGTCTCTGCCTTTCTTTTGGCCTGGTGTACTAGCTGCAGGGCTCTCAGTTGTTTCTGCACCTGGGTGGAGTCCTGAGGCCAGGCAGGGATGCAGTATAGTCTGGCCTTTCCTCCTCCAAATACCATGCTAAAACACCTTTCAACCTGAAAAGATGCTAATCAGAGCTAATCATAAGGATGCACGATCTTCCAAATCATGCAATCCTTTGAATTACATTCGCCTTAGGAAAAAAATGCAAACTTTTCATCATTGGAAATTCTATTCTTAAACAAAAACCATAGCGTAGTTAGCTGTATTTAGCTGTCATGTGAAGCCCACCTATATTCTTGCACCAGTATCTTAAAATACAGTCCGTATTATGAAGACTCATCTTAACCCCTTCCTTTTTTTCCTAGATGAGGAAGGAAAACAAAAAGTCGGGTGATTGTAACTTGCCTGAGATCACACAGCTGCCTTAGTGGCGAAGCCAGGGCTGATACCAGTTTACTTGATTCCTATTCATTTTCTTTACTTTTTGTTGCTTTTCTGCCAAGACTGAAACGGTGAGCACCTGCAGTACACCCATGAGATGACAGGCTGGTGTTTGTGGTGGGTGCCACCCCAGGCGGGCACTGGGCTCATGTGCTGAGCTGCTTTCGTGTAAATCTTGATTGTTTGGCTGGACTGGGGGCAAATCAGATTATGTTCAGTGATCCATAGCTTCTTGTTTCAACATCCTCTGCAGGGCATATCACTGTTGCTCTTCATTTTTTATATGTTTTAATCAATATATGAAGTCTGCGTATTTCTGTTGGGAATGTATCATTCTTCTGCAATGCTAAGTCATAGATGAAAGCACACGATGCCCCAGGTGCCTCCACACTATGGTTCCAGCTCACAGAGGAACTGCCAAAACTACCAGGGTAGCAGGAAAAGGCAGGATTTTCCATGAGAAAGTGCCTCTTTGGAAAAGAGCTTGCTTAAATGGTTTTTGTAGCTTTCCTGAGTGTTCTCCACATGGCTGATAGCTGCTGCCTACTTTTCATTAGTAGATGTACATTCGATAGCTTGAAAACAGCTTTTGCGTGGTTATTTCCTTCTCTGTCACCATGTTATAACTCTGTAGATACAGTTAACTCCGCTGTGAGGAGAATAGTAGTTTTCAAATGTTCTGTTACGTTATTTCTTCTTCCTGAAGCTCCTTTCTGGATAATATGGTTAGGAAAGCAAGCAGATCATTTGTAGTTTGAGTTTGTTAGCCATTACTAAGCTGTCTTTACATTATTCCCTGTAATGAAATAAAAGTATATTCAATGTGAACTATTAGTCACAGTTCAAAACGTTTAACTATGTAGCCGTTTAGCCCTCAACTTTCCAATGGTTGTGGGATATCATTTAACAAAGCACTTAACTCTAATGTGTGTTTGAATTAAATGTTTTTATTCTCTGAAAAGGATCTGGCTATAAATATTTATATTGTAGGTTTATTACTTATATTGTTAGAAGACAACTCTTGACTACTGAACATGTATTGATCACTTCCTTTCCCATTTGTTTGTCCTAACATAGACATTTCATGATTAATTCTAGTAAATTTTTAAAAATCTTAACTCGGGCTCTATTTAATATCTTCCTACAGAGTATAGTTTTCTACAGATTGTAGCCTCCTACATGCTAAATGTTTGCTGGGCATAGTTGATTTGAATTTCTAAATCTCAAAATACTTAACTTCCTTCTTCTTACTACAGAAATCATCCTTTGTTTTAGTTCCTGATACTAGATAATTCTTCAGTTTGAACCAAGGAAAGAAACATGGAAAGAGGAAGAATATAGTAAAAAATTTGAGGTAGACCATATTAGGTAAAGGTAATTTTTTAAAAACATGTCATTTTCAGTCTTACATTAAGGAAGTCAAATACATTAACCATTTTGATACAAATATGCCTATTTTTAAAAGCAGTACTTGTAGTAGTTTATTTATATTTTGGATGTAGTTTATATTTATTTTTGTACTGCTTTTTGTTTTTGTTTTTGGTAGAGACAGAGTTTTACTCTGTCGCCCAGGCTAGAGTACAGTGTCACAATCATAGCTCACTGCAGCCTCAAACTCCTGGGCTCAAGTAGTCCTCCTACCTCAGCTTTTTAAGTAGTTGGAACTATAGGTGT
The DNA here is from genome assembly GCF_000164805.1 of Carlito syrichta. Classification (NCBI taxonomy): domain Eukaryota; kingdom Metazoa; phylum Chordata; class Mammalia; order Primates; family Tarsiidae; genus Carlito; species Carlito syrichta. The sequence continues at coordinate 179,042 of NW_007251807.1, forward strand.
ATGCTACTGCACCTGGCTAAGCAGTTATTTTATTTTATTTTATTTTATTTTATTTTTGAGTTGGAGTCTCACTCTGTCGCCCAGGCTGAAGTGCAGTGGCTGCTCCCGGCCACCGCAGCCTCGACCTGCTGGGCTCCGGCGATCCTTCCATCTCAGCCTTCCGAGTAGCCGGAATTACAGGCGCACGCTACCATGCCCGGCTAATTTTTTGATTTATTGTACAGATGAGGTCTCGCCTGCCCAGGCGGGTCTCGAACCCGCGGGCTCAGGCAACCCACTCACCTCAACCTCCCAAAGGCGCGGGATTACAGGCTGAGCCACTGAGCCCGTCTTAAGCAGTTATTTTTAACAGCTATTTTGTAGTGTATAAGTTACCACATACATTTTTTTCTTCCATGTATACTTTAAAATCTATTATTATTTTTCCTAGATTTGGAAGAGTGAGGAAATTTCTTTTTAACTTCTCGATAGGCACACTTTGAAATACTAATTTGATCATATCAAGCTTTTTCATGGGTTGTGAAAACTATGTTATCAAAGTTTTAGGCTTCCCCAAAAGGTATATTCTGCTATATAAATAGTGTGTTTGTGTATTACTTCCATATAATTTCTTTTGCTTTTTTTTTTTTTTTTTTGAGTTGGAGTCTCACTCTGTCACCCAGGCTGGAGTGCAGTGGCACACTCACGGCCACCTCAGCCTTGACCTTACTGGGCTCAGGTGATCCTTCCACCTCAGCCTTCCAAGTAGCTGGAACCACCGGCATGCACCACCACATCCAACTAATTTTTTTGATTTATTGTAGAGATGAAGTCTCGCCAAGTTGCCCAGGCAGGTCTCAAACCTGTGGGTTTAGGCAATCCTCTCATCTCAGCCACCCAGAGTGCTGGGTTTATAGGTGTGAGCCACCACACCCCGCCAACTTCAAGTTTTTATGTATCTAAAGAATTCTTGCTTTGCATTGTACCTTGGTTAATGAAATGATAGATCAAAATTTAAACACTTAGGGTGTTAGAGTACCACAGTGAGACTGGCAGTTACATTTATTAAAATATTAAACAGATTACTAATCCCTACCCAACACAGACTAATGTTATTTCTTATAAGTAAGCATTTACGTGTATCTAGGCTTATAAGTGTATTCACTGTTGTAGTAGAACACATTTTTTTTTCCTGGCACATGCCACCTCATCTGGATTTTTGTTGTTGTTGTTGTTTTTGTAGAGACGAGGTCTTGCCATGTTGCCCAGGCTGGTCTTGAACTTCTGGGCTTGACCAGTCTACCCACCTCGGCCTCCCAAAGTGCTGGGATTACAGGTATGAGCCAGTGTGCATAGCACGAAAACATAATTTTTGGTAGTCATACAGACACAGTGTCTGTGCTAGTGGTAGACCTGATAATGATAATTTTTTTTTTTTTTTTTTTTTTGAGTTGGATTCTCACCCCGTTGCCCAGACTGGAGTTCAGTGGTACACTCATGGCCACCGCAGACTCGACTTGCTGGGCTCAGTGATCCTTCCTTCTCAGCCTTCCATGTAGCTGGAACTACAGGCATACACCACCACACCCAGTTAATTTTTTGATTTATTGTAGAGATGAGGTCTCATCAAGTTGCCCAGCCTGGTCTCAAACCCGTGGACTCAGGCAATCCTCTCATCTTGGCCTCCCAAAGTGCTGGGATTATAGGTGTGAGCCATTGCGCCCAGCCTGATAACAATAATTTCTATAATATCTTAAAGTCAGCCAGTATTTTGAACAGATAAATATGCTGTACCATGAAAATTAAACACAAAAATGTACGGTCAGACAATGAAAGGAGTAACTTATAAACATATGCTGTCTAGTTAGTCTCTCTTTAAATGTTATACTAATTCATTCTACTGGAAGAACTTGATTGTGGCCTCATAGTTTTGCAGACATTTTTAACTGGCAGTGGAGGCAGATTTCTTTTTTGTAGTTTTATTCTTTGAGGCCTGCAAAGGTGTGGGAGTGTGGTGGTAGTTTGTGGAAGCCTGGCTGTTTGTTTTATCATGTGACAAAAAATGTTCCAAATGACTATTGATTTCAAATTTGTTTGTGCTTCCTTGAGCGGGAGTTTCTAAATGAAAATCTCATCAGGCTGTTATGACAGGAAGTTTTATTCCACGCCTACCTATGTGCTATAGTTGGTAGTTCTGGATCTAGTTCCCTTTGAGAATCAAGCCACTCACATGCACACAGATCTCTACATGACGTGTCTGGAAGTTTACAGGGTCCTGGTATGCCAAAAACCCCCAAATAATCAGAATACTATACTCTTCTCACTTAGAACTTAGCTAGTGAAGCTTTAGACTAATGGGGTTTGAACAGCAGGTTAATACTACTTTGAGTTAATGGCCATTTTCATTTGGGTGTGTTTTTCAAAAGCAGATCTGCATTCTGCCCCTCCTGATGTCACCACAGGCCTCGTGGAGCATTCGTACTATGAGCGTCCACAGGTGGCTTCTGTGAGAGGTGTTCCTCGGGAGTACAGCAGGAGTATCCTGGAAACAGCAGACGGTGAGCATGCCTCTCCTTCTCCTTTTGTAACAGCAGAGCACAGGTTTTCTCTTTGGGTACTGAACACAGCTTTAATTTTACTAAAGCAGACCTAAGCAAGCCATCAGTTTTAATCAGTCAATGCAGATAAATGGAATCCAGTGTGTGCAGTTAATGTTATCACAGAAGGCATCATGTGGTGAAACAATTGGAAATATCTGTGGAATTGGTCAGATGGGAAACAAAGGAGAGTAGGTAGGGAAAAGATTTCCAAATTTATATTGGAAACAAAAGGAGGTTGGATCTACAATATAGTAGGGAAATGAGCCGTGGGAAGTTTCTTTTTTAGATTCATAGTGGCAGGCCGAGTGTCTTAGTATGAGTGTATACACACACCTGTGACAGAACTACACTCTCCATCCTCAGCAGCCAGTGAAATTGGTACACTATTGATTGTGATTTTCATAATGTACTTGTGTATACCATTTCTCTTTTTAAACAATTTTCAATGTCTTTTATCAAAATCATGCATTTTTTTTCCTCCCCAAAATATCAGTTTAAATCACAGAAAAATTCAGAGGAGCTCAGATCTAGGGCCTTAATATGTGAATGTAGTTGTTTTTTATTTTTTATTTTTAGATTGGGCAATATATTTTATTTTAAAGTACATTAGAGAGAGAGGGGAGGGTGAGGGGATAGAGAGAGAGAGAGAGAGACGGAGAGAGGGAGGGAGAGAGAGAGGGAGAAGGAGAGGATTTTGATTCGCCTCCCCAAGATTAGGGAGGAGGCCAGAGCTAAAAGAAAACCATGGCCTGGCAGTAACTTAATGAAAGCATGGCCAGGCCAGAGCTTATCAAAAGTCTGGCAACCTTATTTTGATACTCTCAAGCAGTATGTCAAATTTTGGCAAAGTCCATATGCGGAAAAATACTGAGTCAAAAGCAGGCAGTACGTTGGTTACACATTTTTTATTCAATATATTACTCTATATTTTAAAAAAGTTAAGAACGAGCCGGGCTCGGTGGCTCAGCCTGTAATCCCATGACTTTGGGAGGCTGAGGGGAGTGGGTTGCCTGAGCCCACGGGTTTGAGACCTGCCTGGGAAGGTGAGACCTCACCTGTACAATAAAATAAAAAAATTAGCCAGGCGTGGTAGCATGTGCCTGTAATTCCGGTTACTCAGAAGGTTGAGATGGAAGGATTGCTGGAGCCCAGCAGGTCAAGGCTGCGGTGGCCGGAAGCACCCACTGCACTCCAGTCTGGGCAACAGAGTGAGACTCCAACTCAAAAAAAAAAAAAAGTTAAGAACTTAATTGAGGTATAATTGACATGTAATGAACTGCACATATTTGAAGCGTATAATTTTATAAGTTTTAAGACATTTGTATACCTGTGAAAGCATCACTGCAATCAAGATAATGACTGTACCCAGCATTCCCAAAAGTGCCCTTGTGTTTCTTGTTCATTCCCTCCTCTGCCTTTTCTAGCTTCCCCGCTCCTTCAGGCAACTGCTAATTTACTTTCTGACATTACAGATTAGTTTGTATTTTCTAGAATTGTATATAAATTGGATCTTACAGTATTTACTCTTATTGTCTAGCTTCTGCCACTTTGCATAATTATCTTGAGATTTATTCATGTTCTTGTGTCCATTTTTATTAATGAATAGTATTTCATTATATGGAGGCATCACAGTTTATCTCTTTACCTGTTGATGGCTATTTAGGTTGTTTCTTGCTTGGCTCTATTACAATTCAAGTTGCTATAGATAATCATTCTTACACACGTTTTTATGTAGATGTATACTTTCATTTCTTTTCATTCAATACCTAGAAGTAGAATGGTGGAATTATATTGTAGGTGATGTTTCTTTTTATGAAACTGCCACACTGTTTTCCAAAGTGATTGTACCATTTTACATTCTCACCATTAGTGATAAGAGTTCCAGTTCCTCTACATTCTCTTTAATGGTTTGTATTATCAGTTTTTAAAATTCTAACCATCCTAATAGGTATGTGGAGGTATCTCACAATTCTAATTTACATTTCCCTAGTGGTTGAGAATTTTTTTGGTGCCTATTTGCCATCTGTGTATCAGTTTAGGGAAAATATCTGTCCAAACTTTTCCCTATTTTTAAAAAATTTACTCTATCTTCTTATTGAACTTTGAGAGTTCTTTGTATACTCTAGATACAAGTCATCCCATGTCAGGTTTATCATTTATGCTTTTTCTCAGTCTGGCTTGTTTTTTTTTCTTTTAGCAGTGCCTTTCAAAGAGCAGACATTTAAAATTTGATGAAATTCAGTTTCATCAATTTTTTATTTTATGGATTATGCTTTTGTGTCATATCTAAGAAATCTTTGCCTAACTCAAGGTCACAAATGTTTTCTTTCATATTTTATGACAGAATTTTATAGTTTTATGTTTTGCATTTAGATATATAGTTGATTTTGAGTTGATTTTAGCAGGAGAATGAGGTATGAACCAAAGTTTATATTTTTATATGTGGCTATTCAGTTGTTCCAATACCATTTATGACAAAGACCATTTTTTTCCCACCAAGTTTCCTTGGCATCTTTAATGTAAATAATTTACCATGTATGGGGAAGGTTCTATTTCTGGGCTATGAATTCATTTAATACCACTGAACTATACACTTAAATATGGTAAGATGCTAAGTTTTATGTTATGTGTATTTTAATGCAATAAACAAATTGGAAAAATCAACTGATGTAATTTACTATATAAGAAAAGTACAAAAGAAAAACCATATAATCATTTCATTAGATCAAAAAAATCATTTGACAAAAATCATGATTAAAAACTTTCAGGAAATTAAGAGGAAAATAAATTTTCTCAAGCTGATGAAGGACATATATGAAATATGTATAACTGTGATCACAATTGAAATATAAAAAACTAAACACCTTTCCCCTAAGACTGGAAACAAGGCAAGGATGTTCATGTGCACCATTTATAATGAACATAGTACTGGAAGTCTGAGACACTGCAATAAGGCAAGAAAAATAAGGCATATAATAAAGGCATATAATTTGGAAATAAAATATAAAACTAAATAGATAATATGATCATACATGTAAAAAATCTTAAGAAATCTATAAAACACTACTAGAACTAATAAAAAGTCAACATACAAAATAAACTTTCTGTAAACTAACAAATAATTGGGAAAAATTTTAATACTACTTACAGTAGCATCAAAAATAGCATTTTGGGATGATTTCAATAAAATGTATATAGTACTACACACTGAAAGCTACAGAACAGTACTGAGAAAGTTTTAAAAGATCTAAATAAATAGAGAGATACAACATTTTTATTGATTGGACCATTCAATATTGTTAGAATGCCAGTTCTCTCCAAAGTGATCTAGAGCTGCAGTAAAATACCAGTGAAAAATCACAGCAGGAATTTTTGTAGAAATCGATAAACTGATTTTAAAATATATATTAAAATGCATAGGGGATGGAATAGCCAAACATTTTTTAAAATGAAATGCAGAGTTGGAGGCCTCAAGCTATAGAATTTCAAAAATTTTTATAAAATTACAGTAATCATGACTGTATAAGGTATTGGTATAAGGACAGACAAAGCAGTGGAAATGAAATCCATGAACATGAATTCCATTTCCATTTATTTTTGTCTTTAATTTCTTTTAACAATGTTTTGCAGTTGTCATTGTCATTATACAAGTCTTTTACTTCCTTGCCTGTCAGTTCTTTTTTATGCTTTTGTAAATGAAATTGCTTTTATAATTTCCATTTTTAGATTGTTCACTGTTAGTATAGAGAGGAACAACTGATTTTTGTGTGCTGACTTTGTATCATACTACTTTATTGAATTCAGTTATTCTAACAATTTTTTGTGTGTGAATTTTTAGGGTTTTCTACACATACAATCATATCATCTAGAAACAGAGAATTTACTTCTTCCTTTCCAATTTGGATGCCTTTATTTTTTTCTTGCCTAATTTTTGAGAAATGCCTATTCATATCTTTTGCCCTCTTTGTAATGGTGCAGTTTATTTTTTTCTTTTCAGCACATTTGAATTCCTTGTAGATCCTAGATGTTAGGATATTTTTTTCCCAAACTGTGGACTGACTCCCTGCTCTCTTGATGGTTTCTTTGACTTTGCAGAAACTTGTCAGTTTGATGAGGTCCCACTTGTCTATCTTCTCTCTTATGACATGGGCACTTGGGATTTTGATTAGGAACTGGTTGCCAGTTCCAATTTCCATAAGAATGTTTCTTGCATTTTCTAAGGTTCTTAAAGTTTGAGGTTTTACATTTAGGTCCTTGATTCGTTTAGAGTTGATTTTTGTGTATAGTGATAGGTAGGGGTCTTGTTTTAATATTCTGCATGTGGTCAGTCAGTTTTTCCACACCATTTACTGAATAGATTCTCCTCTCCCCAGTGGTTGATGGTAGAGTTGGTTGAGAAATTGAGGTTTTGCTTCTGGAATCTTTATCCTGCTCCATTGGTCTGTATACCTATCCTTGTACCATTACCAGGCTGTTTTGATTATTGTAGCTTTATTATAAAGTTTAAAGTCTGGGAGTGTGATACCTCCTGCTTTGTTTTTGTTTTTGTGTTTTTTGCTGAAGATTGTTTTGGCTATTTGTGGTCATTTATGAATTCCTGTCTTGTCGTTTCCAGGTCTGAGAAGAATGTTGCTGGTAATTTAATGGGTATTGCCTTGGGTGGGATGGACATCTTAACAATGTTGATTTTTCCGATCCATGAGCATGGAATATTTTTCCATTTGTTTGTGTCATCTTCAATTTCTTTGAGCAGTGTTTTGTAGTTTTAGTTGTAAAGGTCTTTTACTTCTGTGGTTAGGAAGATGCCAAGGTGTTTTATTTTTTTGTGTGGCTGTTATGAACTGGATTGTACTTTTTATTTGGGTTTGTTTGTTTATTATTGATGTATAGGAATTCAGTTGTATTTTGCACATTTATTTTATACTCTGAGACTTTGCCAAAGTCCTTTATCAGTGCAAGGAGGTTTTTGACAGATTCTCTTGGTTTTTTGAGGTATTATAGAATCATTTCATCTGCAAAGAGGGATAACTTAACTTTCTCTTTTCCTATTTGAGTACCCCTGATTTCCTTCTCTCATCTGATTGCTCTAGCTAGGAATTCCAATACTATGCTGAACAGTAGGGGTGAGAGTGGGCATCCTTGTCTTGTTCTAGTTCTGTAATTAGGTGCATGCATATTTAAGATCATTATGACTTGGTGAATTATTACAAAATTTCTTCATTATTACAGAATTTTCCTTGTTGATATTGCTTGTTCTGAAATCTTCTTTGTCTGATATTATTTTAGCACCTTTAGCTATATTATGAATAGTGCATACATGTGAATCTTTTCATTGTTTTACTTTTGTCTTTCCTCTGTCTTTATAATTAAAGCATGTTTCTTATATTTAGCATTTTGTTCATTTTTGCTTTTTAACTGAAGCAGACAGTCTTTACCTTTTTATTAGACTGTTTGAGCCATTTATAGTCAGTGTAATTAGTGATGTTCTTGAGTTTAAACCTAAGACCCTGTTATGTTTTTATGTGTCTCTCCTACTTCAAGAATACATATTTTTAAAATTTTACTCGTTTGTTAATTTTGTTACTTTTCTGCTTTATGTTGGTTTAATTAATCTTGTTTGCATCCTATTTCCACTTTTTAAAAAAAAGTGGTTATAATAGGATTTACAATATACCTTATTACCAAATACCTTCAAATAATATTATACTGCTTCTGTGCACAGTGGCTCAAACCTGTAATCCCAGCACTTTGGGAGGCTGGGACGAGAGGATTGCCTGAGCCCACAGGTTTGAGACCAACCTGGGCAACATGGTGAGACCTCATCTCTACAATAAAATAAAATAATTACCCGGGTGTTTTAGTGCATGCTTGTAGTTCTGGCTACTTGGGAGGCTGAGTTGGAGGGATGGCTAGAGCCCGGCATGTTGACTCTGGGGTGTCTGTGAGCGTGCCACTGCACCCCAGCCAAGGCGACAGAGTGAGACTCCAACTTAAATAAATAAATAGATAGATAAATAGATGAATAAATGTATGTATGTTATGTTACTGGGACCACTGGGAAGCTTTTTGGGACAAGTTAAAACTCTATTTTTTTCTTATACCAAGAAAGAACTGACAGGGAAATTCTTGGAATTGAGAAGGAAAAACTCCAAATGAATCAGATATCTAAATTGCAGAATTGAGGACTAGAAGGAAAAAGTTGGTGAATTTCTCTTTAACCTGGTTATAGATAAAAGCTTTCTAAATGTGACTAAAACTCTACATGCAATAAAAGTAAAGATAGATTAATTTGATTACATTAAATTACAAAAATATCTTTTGCATGGTAAAATACAATAAATAAAGGCAAAAGAAGATTCGACAAACTGAAAGAAAATCCTTAGAACACATGTAATATAAATGTAACACATGGTAATATTTATAATACAAAAACAACTTCTAAAAAATCAAGGGAGAAAATACGGCAAATCATGTGGATCAGGGATTAGCAAACTAGACTCATGGACTGACTGCCTGTTTTTATAGATATACTTTATTGGAACATAGCTATACTTTCCTTCACTTATTTATGGATGCTTTCATTCTGCAGTGGCAGAGTTGAGTAGTTGCAAAGAAATTGTATGGCCCATAAGACTAAGATATTTACTATCTAGCCCTTTAATAAATGTTTCCCACCTCCTGGTATAGGAAAAAGACAAAACAAACAAAAAAAACCTATGAACAGACAATTCATATGAATATTTTGTGGAATATGAAATAGTTTGGCCCCTTTGGAGGTAAATTGATATTGTTGGGAGCCAGCTTTCTCACTGTGGAAGAACAGACATCCAGACATAAGTGGGGAAAGGTGAGAAAGGATTCTATTGGGCAGATTGGAATTTTAAGTAGGAAATTGGGCATAGACTCATGATTTCTAAGGTATAAATATGTGTCTGTTTATGCTTATCTGTGTATTCATGTATATCTTATAAGTAGGACTATATGTATATTGATTACATATGTGTGTATATACATGTTTATTCTTTTTAGCACTGTCTGCTAAAAGAAACAAAGACATCGCAGTAGCAATGAGTACACATAGTAATCACACCTAGGTCTTTAGTACCTTCCTCCACTCAGAAGAACCAGGACTCTGGAGAAGTGGCTTATTTCAAGGCTGGGGCAGGCTAACATAAAATGGCACTGAAACATCTAGGTGACAGAGTGTAACGCAATGCTTAAAAAAATTAAGGGATGAATGTCACGTGTCAACTTACAGAGACTCCTACTGGATAAATCTAGGACAATTTGAACATTAAAATAGTTAAGAATCAAAACAATTTGTAAACAATTTTTTAAAAATAGCAATTCATGAGTCTTTTCAGATAGATGTATAGATACAAAACCAACAGAATACTAAGTGCTGACTGGTCAATGTAAACAGTGCTGGAGTTGGAAATTATTTTGCAACCATCTCAGTAAAAATTGGTTCTGGCAAGAATGATCTAATGGCTATAAAATTCAGGGAAAGTTTGATGAGGATCAAGATATTCAGGTGGTCTTGAAGTGCCACCTCACACATTGCTTATTAGTTACACAGAAAAAAATGGTAACAAAACAGTGGAGAAATCAGACAACACTTTGGTGATGAACTCAGTGTTATACTTAGGCAGATGGGTATTATGTGTCTCTGGACATGATATTCTGGTGACATTTCAGCCAGGAATGAAGTATCTGAATCAAGTCATGAGAGAGCCAAAAGCAAATTCAGAATGAGGCACATTCTACTTAATTTTGAAAACAAAACAAAACAAAACACTACTCTTTCAAAATGTCAAGGTCACAAAGGACAAAGAATGGCTGGAGAAGTGTTCCAGATTAAAGGAGACTAAAGAGATGTGATAAGTAAATGCACTACTTGATTCCAGGCTGCCGTCTGTATTGGTGGGAAACGTTATGTGAGAGGACATGATGGCATTAACTGCCACCCTTACAGTGAGTGGCGGATCCCTCAGACTTCTCCACTGGTGGATGGAGTATGTATGACTCGGGAAGCTCAGTTTCACCTCCCCTGTGGTAGTGCCCCTGACAAGATTGTTGCTTGTTTTTTACTCAACAAGTGGTGAACCATTGAGGGCAGGTTATTACCTGTCTTTGTTGCTGACTTTCCATCTCCTAGAACAGGTATTTATTAATTACTGAGGATATCAAAGAGCTTTTAGTTTGTATAGTTTCTCTGTCTCTCTCTCTCTCTCTTTTTTTTTTTTTTTTTTGAGTTAAGAGTCTCACTGTGTTGCCCAAGCTGGAGTACAGTGGCATGCTCACAGCTATCACAGCCGTGACCTCCTGTACTCTGGGGATCCTTCTGCCTCAGCCTTCCAAGTAGCTGGGACTACAGGCACACACTACCATGCACAGCTAATTTTTCTGATTTATTGTAGAGACAAGATCTTGCCGTGTTGCCCAGGATGATCTTGAACTTCTGGGCTCAGGCAGTCCTCTCATCTCAGCCTCCCAAAGTTCTGGGATTGTAAGTGTGAGCCACCGCTTGGGCCAGTGTAGTTTATCTCTTGATATTTACCATATTAGAAATAGAAATGAAAAAAATTTAAATATCAATTCATTTAAAATAGCAGTAATAAACTCATTACACATTAACATAAACAGCATATACTTGAGAGAAAAAAATATCTACCTGGGTGCAGTGACCAAGCTGGGAGGGTTCCTTGAGCCTAGGAGTTTAAGACTAACCTGAGCAACATAGCAAGACCCTGTCTCTTCCAAAAAAGAAAAATACTGGCCAGGTGTGGTAGCACACTCCTATAGTCTCAGCTACTTAGGAAGTTGAGGTGAGAGGATCCTTTGAGCCCAGGTGTTCTAGGTTACAGTGAGCTTTGATTGTACCACTATACTCCACCCTGTGTGACAAAGCCAAACCCTGTCTAAACAAGCAAACAAACAACAACAAAAAACCTAAACAATAAGCTTTTATTGAAAAGAACGGGGTCGTTTTATAGTTTAAAGTTTCTTTCCTGACTGGCATAAGAGAAGCATCTGGGTTATGATATCACATGCATGTTGCCTCTGGAGAATTCATGAGAGGAGGAAAGCAAAAAAGGCAAACGACTTCTTAATATTACTGTGGAATAGTCTTCAAGTCATGAGCCCTCTGAAAGGGTCTCCTGGCATCCTTGAGGTCCCTGGACCATTTTAAAAACTGCTAACTTAGAACAAGTTGTATTTTCTGGAAGGCATTCAATAAATGCCTATTAATTAATTAATTCTGCAATGAATGTTTGATGGGGTAGTCAGTCAGCTAGTTTGTAAGTTCTGATGTGCTTATGCAGTTTGTCCTTGGACCTTGTACTTGTGTCCACTTCTCTAGAATGTGACATGTCCTGGTCTTAGTGCTTCTCTGCCCTTCCTGTGACAGGTGTCCCTGTGAATAGCAGAGTGTCCTCCAAAATCCAGCAGCTTCTAAACACCCTGAAGAGGCCAAAACGCCCTCCACTGAAGGAGTTTTTTGTGGATGATTTTGAGGAATTGTTAGAAGGTAAGAGTTATCTGACTTTGAACTTTTGTGTTTATGTGAAATGTACGTTGTACATGGATTATTGCTATTAAAACACAGTAATGTGATATTCTCTCTCTTTTCAGACTCTGTGGTCACTGTGTGTAATGGTCAATTTATAATCACATGTGATTGCTTCCTTTATTTGAGCAGGTAGAAAATTAGCTGCTCATCTTGAAATGACTTAGCATTTCTCTGTACATTTGGGTCATTGTTTAGTATAACATAAAAATACTATTAAGATTTTATTTAACAGAAATTATTCAAATTTTTACATTTTTAATCTGAAATACTTGTTTTCTCATGGTTTTAAAGTATTCAGTTTTCAGCATAGATTTGGCTGCTTTTCAGAATTTTAGCCTCTCATTTATGAATTTATTTAGAAAGAATATAGGCTGGACTTAGTGGCTCAGCCTGTAATCTCAGCACTTTGGGAGGCCAAGGCGAGTGGATTGCCTGAGTTGCATGTTTGAGACCAGCCTGTGCAACTTGGCAAGGCCTTGTTTCGACAATAAATAAAAAATTAGCCAGGTGTGATAATGCATGCCTGTAGTTCCCGTTACTTGGAAGGCTGAGGCAGAAGGATTGCTGGAGCTCAGCAGGTCGACGCTGGGGTGGCCGTGAAGATGCTACCGCTCTCCAGCCTGGGCGACAAAGTGAGACTCCAATTGAAAAAAAAAAGAATATAGGTTTATTTTTTTAAAAAGCAAAACTAGCAAGAAACAGAAAGAAACCAGAAATGAAGCCTGTACAAGCATGTGGGTTATTAGAGCCATGGGGCCCACACTGGCCTTCCCTTTAGCTCCTGGCCTCTTCTGCAGTATCACTGGCAACAGATCAACCCAAGGTCTCCTTCATACCTGAGGATTAGACATGGCTTTTAGTACATTGTTTTCCTTTTATAATAAAACAATGCCTTTCAAATTCAGTTTGTTGGTATGAATGCTTTTTCTTTTTCTTTTTTTAAATTCTTTTATTTTATTTTAAGGATGTGGGATACAATTCAAGGTTAGGTATATAAATGATGATCTGTCTTTCTTAATGGTTGGACAAGTTTTGCTTATAAAGCCGCTAGGAACAGATATTGCTTTATTCTTTTTCTTTAACCATGATGATAGTTGTTCTGATGCCTAGACTGCGGTAGTGGTTCTGCTTGCTTCCATCCTGTCTGAGTGGGTCACCAGGTCCTGTTACCAGTTGTGGACACCTGACCATTCATCACTGTGGCACTGGGGGTGGTAGAGGAGCCACAGTCCAGTCAAGAGGGTGGGAAAGTGAAAACGCCACCCAAGATCATCTTTGTCATGTGAGGCTATGGTCACCAGGTTGGCGGGTTGTTTTCCCTTCATTTCAAAACCATCATTATCCATGACTGAATCTCCTTTAGTCCTTTGGTTAATTGGATTCTGACTATGATGATAAAAAAGTCTAAAGAAATTATTACAAGCTTTTATAGTTGGGATTAAAAAAAATCATAAACTACGAATGCTTAAAAACAATGTGTGCATGGTACTCCAAAATGTTGATTTCTAAATTTTGATTTTGCCTATAGTTCAGCAACCAGATCCAAACCAGCCGAAGCCCGAGGGAAACCAGACGGGAGTGCTGAAGGGGGAACCTCTGGCTCCAGGACCTCCCCGGCCTTTGTCACTGCTGGCCACCTTACAGCTCTGGGGTACAACACAGCCCAAAGCTCCCTGCGTGACTGCCTTGGATACAACTGGAAAGGCCACCTACACCCTTACCTATGGCAAGTATTAACTAAAACCAGCTGTGCTTCGGGGTTGGCTCTAAAATATCACACATGTAATATAGCATAGACATGCAACTTGATAAACATTATGTAACAACTTCCTGAGAGACCAGCACAACTGACAGATAAATAGAACATTGACCCACTCCAGGTACCCCTTCTTCTCTCCAGAAGGGATCACTCACTGACTGAAGGTGACTGCCACTGCTTTGTTTTTGAGTGTTCTCGTGTTTTGAGTGTTCTGTATATGCATTCTGAACAATGTAGTTTAATTTTGTCTTATTTTGAACTTTATATAAATGGTATCATACAATATACTTTTTTTGTGTTTGGCATCTTTTGATTCCATATTACGTTTTTAATGTAACACAGATCATAAGTATATATATTTGTTGCATCTCACAGAGTGAATACACTCCTGTAAGTTGCACACAGAGCATAATTGTTGCCAGGTCCCCAGGCTCAGGCCCTCATGTCCCTCTAGCACTAACATCCTCCCACACACCAAGTGTAACCATTGTCCTGATAATCACACTGCTGGCTTACCTGTTTTTCAATTTCATGTAAACAGAATTATGTAAAAGTTGTACTTTTGTGTCTCTATTCATTTGCTCAGCATGTAAGAGTCATCCATGATATTGTGTAAAGTTGTGGTTTGTTTATTTTCAATAATGGATATTATTTTATTGTGTAAGTATATCAGAATGTATTTATGCACTCTTGTCAATGGACATTTGGGTCATTTACACTTTGGGGCTATTATGTATAGTGCTATTATGAACATTCTTATGTGAGACTCTTGGTGAGCATATGTAGGCATTGTACTAGGTATAAATTAGAAGTAGAATTGTTCAGCTTTAGGGCATACTCCCAAACAGCTGAGGAGTTATAGCAGTTTTCACTCCCATAAATGGTATATGTAGAATTCCAATTGCTCCACATCCTTACCAGCACTTGAGATTGTGTATTGCATTTTAGTCTTTCTTCTAGGTGTGTTGTGGTGTCAGGCTAATTTACATTTGCCTGATGACTTATAATGCTTTTCATATGCTTATTGGCTGTTTGAATATCCTCTTTTATGAACTACTTAAATCTTTGGCTCATTTTTCTATTTGCTTGCTTTGCTTTCTTATTTCTTTCTATATTTCAGATGCACATCTTTTGCAAATATCCTCTCACTATTTGGATTGCCTTTTAATACTTTTCATTGTAGTTTTTGATGAATGAAAAGTTCTAATTTATCTATTTCCCCCTTTTATTGTAGTTAATTTTTGTCCTGTTTAGAAACTCTTTGCCAAACATAAAGTCATAAAGATATTCTCCTACATATTTTTCTGAAAATTTTGTTTTACTTTTCATATTTAGGTGACTGATCTAGATTTTAATCTAGATTTAGGTGATTGATCTAGCTTCTAATCTAGATTTTATGATTGATCTAGAATTTAATTTTGTTTATGGTGTGAAGTTGGAGTCATTTTCTTTCCTTACAAATATCTAATTTACTCAGTATCATTTACTGGAAGGGCAATCCTTCCTTCAAAGTATTGCAGTGTTATACGGAAAGTTGATTTTTAGAACTTTTAGGAATTGCCACACTGATTTCCAGAGGCTGCACTAGTTTACACTCCCACCAACTGTGTAGAAGTGTTCCCTTTTCACCACATCCTCTTCAGCATCTGTTATTTTTTGAGTTATTGATAATGGCCATTCTGACTGGAGTTAGGCGGTATCTCAGTGTAGTTTTAATTTGCATCTCCTTGATGACTAGTGAGGTTGAATATTTCTTCATGTATCTGTTGGCCGCTCATATGTCTTCTTTTGAGAAGTGTCTGTTTGTATCTTTTACCACTTTGTCATGGGGTTGTTTGTTGTTTTCTTTTCAGCGCGTTTGAGTTCCTTGTAGATCTTAGATGTTAGGCCTTTGTCAGACTTGGAGTTGATGAATACTTTTTCCTAGTCTGTGGGCAGTCTCCCTGCTCTCTTAATGGTTTCTTTGGCTTTGCAGGAGCTTGTCAGTTTAATGAGGTCCCACTTGTCTATCTTATCTCTTATGACCCGTGCATTTCAGGTTTTACTCAGGAATTGGATGCCAGTTCCAACTTAAGGGTGTGTTCTGCATTTTCTAAAGTTCTTACGGTTTGAGGTTTTACGTTTAGGTCTCTGTTCCATTTAGGGAGGGGAAGGGAGGTAGGATTAACAGTAATCAATATCTGTCTGGGGATGGGGGGGGCACACCTCATCAACAAGGGTACCTGCACAATGCATATTTGTATACTTAATCCTTAACTGTACCCCGCAATTTTAAAATAAAAAATATGTTAAAAAAAAAAAAGTATTGCAGTGTTACTTAGTCATATCTCAGGTGGAGAGTATCCTTGTTGGTCTGTTTCTGGGCTTTTGTTTGCTTGGTCAGTCTATTGTCTGTCCCACCCTGAATTACTATAACTTTAAGTGTCCTCTAGTTCTGTGATTGTTCTGCAAGATTGCCTTGACCATTCTTGGCCCTTTACATTTCCAAGTAAACTTTAGAATCAACTTGTCAATTTTCATAAAAATTTCTACTATGATATTGACATTGTATTGAGTCTATAGTTCAGTTTGAAGAGAATTGATATTACAGGTTGAGAACATCCTAAGTCAAAAAATTTGAAGTCTGAAATGCTACAAAATCTGAAGCTTCTAGAATGCCAACATGATAGAAAATGCTCACTGGAGCATTTTGGATTTCCAATTTGGGGATTTGGGATGCTCAAGTAGTAAATATTTATAGTGCAAATACTCCAAAATCTGGAAAAAAAATTGAAATTTGAAACGCTTATGGCCCCAAGTATTTCAGAAAAGGGATAATCAACCTGCATTATAATCATGGAATCTTTCAATTTATGTTTGTGTGTATGAGTAGTGGTCTCACTCTGTTGCCAAGGCTGGAGTGCAGTGGCACAATCACGGCTTGCTGCAGCCTTGACCTCCTGGGCTCAGGTGATTTTTCTGCCTCAGTCTCTTGAATAGGTGGGACTGTAGGCATATGCCACCATGTCCAACTAATGTTTTTATTTTTTATAGAGACACAGTCTCGCCATGTTGCCTAGGCTGGTCTTGAACACCTAGGCTCAAGCAATCCTCCTACCTTGACCTCCCCAAAATGCTGGAATTACAGATATGAGGCTCCATGCCTAGCCAAAGCTTTCATTTTATGACTGTGGAATATTTTCACATTTTTAAAGGGCCTGCTTCAGTTTCTCTCAGCAATGATTTTATACTTCAGAGTACAGAAATCTTGAGGATTTTTCAGTAGAGTTATTTCTAAGTGGTATAATTTTTAATTTTTTCTACTGATTTGCTTGTATATAGAAGTGCTGTTAAAAATACTTTGTATCCAGTGATCTTGTTAACTTATTAATTATTTGTTCATTAATTATAATTTGTTTGTGTATCTTTTGGATTTCCTATATACAAAAATCATGTCATATGTGAAGTGTTATTTTGTCCTTTTCAATTTTTATACCTTTATTCTTTTTATTGCCTTTTTGCACAAGCTAGAGCCTCCATTACAGTTTTGAATAAAACAATGTTGAAGAGTGGGGATTCTTGCCTCTTTCTCCATTTGAGGAAAAGCCTTTGATAATTACGGTGCATTTCATAGTTTTGTTTCCATGTTTTTTGGCGGAAATTCTTTGTCAGATTAAGGAAGTTCCCTTCTATTCTTTTTTTTTTTTT
>NW_007251807.1:196781-225305 GCF_000164805.1 Carlito syrichta
CGGACCTGCTGGGCTCCGGCGATCCTTCCGCCTCAGCCTTCCGAGTAGCCGGAATTACAGGCATGCGCTACCACGCCCGGCTGATTTTTTTGATTTATTGTAGAGATGAGGTCTCGCTGCCCAGGCGAGTCTCCAACCCGTGGGCTCAGGCAATCCACTCACCTCAGCCTCCTAAAGGCGCGGGATTACAGGCTGAGCCACCGAGCCCGGCCCTTCTATTCTTTATTTGCTAAAAGTTTTTATTTTATTTTTATTTTTTTTTATTTTTTATTTTTTTGAGTTGGAGTCTCACTCTGTCACCCAGACTGGAGTGCAGTGGCCGCTCCCGGCCACCGCAGCCTCGACCTGCTGGGCTCCGGAGATCCTTCTGCCTCAGCCTTCCAAGTAGCTGGAATTACAGGCACGCGCTACCACGCCCGGCTAATTTTTTGATTTATTGTAGAGATGAGGTCTCGCTGCCCAGGCGGGTCTCGAACCCGCGGGCTCAGGCAGTCCACTCACCTTAGCCTCCCAAAGGCACGGGATTACAGGCTGAGCCACCGAGCCTGGCTAAAAGTTTTTTATTATGAGTTGGAATTGGATTTTGTGAAATGTTTCTTCTGCTCTAGCAATACGACCATGTGTTTTTTCTCCTGTCTTCTTTCCCATTAATTTGGTGAATTACATGGATTAATTTTCAAATGGTAAGCAGCCTGCATTCCTGGAGTAAATTGTCCTTGGCCAGACTGTCTTATCTTTTTAAAATATACATCTGAATTTAATTTGCCAATGTGTTGTCTAGGATTTTTGTATTTATTAAAGAGATTGGTCTTAATTCTTTAAGAAAGGAGTTCATTGCCTTACCTTTAAGGAGTGTGGCTCTATCTGTTAAATTCAGCTTTCTAAGACTAGGTCATGCCATTGGCAGGACAGCTCCTGGCAGGTAACTAAGCAAGGCAGTAGTATAAGGGCCTAGTTGTTTCTACCTAACATGGAGTTTCCTTATTAGTCTTGGGCTTATGGAGACTTTGTCAGATCTACATTGTGGTATGACAGCTCCTCCTGCCCAATCTTGCTACCTTGTTTTTTTCTTCATAGGTTTTATTCTCTAGTAATTCTTTTGAATTCTTAAACCTGTCTCAGTGTCTGCTTCTTGAAGCACCCAGCCTGTGACACACTGCTTTTTTTTACATTCTTGTCATTTTGTAGTTTGATCTGTATTTAATTATACAGCATATTTATTTATACAGCATAAGTTACCACTAATGCTAGTTGTTTTTTTTTTTAATTCAGTCATACATTTTTATTCTTTCTTTTACTATATATTCCTTCCTGCAATTCTAGTTTTCTCTGTAATCATTTCCTTTTGGGCCGCACGGCTTCCTGTATGTTCATTATACTGTAGATTTGCCAGAGAGGTCTCTCAGTGTTTGTCTGACATTAATTTATTTCATTTTCATTTTTGAAGGTTACATTTTGTGGTCATTTATCTTTTTTCAGCAATGCAATGATATTATTACTGAGTTTTGAGAAGATGCAAGATTATTATTTTTCTTTTGACACTAGTGTGTCTTTTTTTACTCTGGCTGATTTAAAATGTTCTTTTTCTTTGGCTTGTGATTCTTACTGTGGCATATTTAGATGTGATGTTCTTTAACATTTTCCTGTGATGTTCTTTGATATTTCCAAGAAGACCACAGGGCTTCCTGAATCTATAGAATGGTATCTTTCATAAATTTTAGAAAAATTACAGCCATCCTCTCTTGCTATATTCCTTCTTCCCCATTTTTTCTTCTTCCCTTCTAGGACTTCTCTGAGTCCCACATGCCTTTAATGTTCATTTTTATATTTTGCATTCTTTTTAATATATACTTCAGTTTGGAACTTGTCCATTGTCTTTCATTTTAGTACTCTAATCCTGTCTTCTAAAATTTCTTGTCTACTGTGATTTTGGTGTGTGCCACTTGTGTATAAGCACATTTTTGGAGGGTGAGTACTTAGGAGCGGTAGTATTTGGTCTGGGGTTATGTGTGTCTTCACATTGGTTAAATAACTCCACACTTCTCCAGTTACCTATCTGTGTGTGTGTCTTACCTGATCTCTGTCACTACTTGTTATTGTCAAGCTTATTAATTTTAGCTACTCTAGTGAGAATATGGTGGCATTTAACTGAAGTTTTCATTTGCATTTTCTTGATCACTAAATAGATTGAGATCTTTTCTATTACCTGGATTTCCTTTTTTGTTAAGTACCCATTGAATCTATTGCACATTTTTTATATAGGATTATTGGTAGGAATTTTTAATATTCTGGATACCAGCCCTTTGTCAGTGACATACTGTAAGCATCTTCTCCCACTGTGTGGGTGGCTTTTTATTAATGGAACCTAGTAGGCAAAAGTTCTATTTATCATCTTTTCTTTTGTGGTTTGTGTTCTCTCTCTCTCTCTCTCTCTCTCTCTCTCTCTCTCTCTCTCTCTCTTTTTTATTTGAGTTGGAGTCTCTGTCGCCCAGGCTGGAGTGCAGTGGCACACTCATGGCCACCGCAGCCTCGACCTGTTGGCCTCAGGCTATCCTTCCACCTCCCCTTTCAAGTAGCTGAAACTACAGGTGTGCACCACCACACACAGCTGAGTTTTTTTATTTATTGTAGAAATGAGGTCTCACCAAGTTTCCCAGGCTGGTCTCCAACCCCTGGGCTCAGGCAATCCTCTCGCCTCCGCCACTCAAAGTCCTGGGATTACAGGCATGAGCCACTGTGCCCAGTGTTCTCTTTAAGGACTCTTTTCCTAGGCCGAGGTCACAAAGTTATTCCATTAATTTGGGACATATTATTCTGCTGTTTACATTTACTACCATCCACCTGGAATGAGTTTTTGTGAATGTTGTGGGACTGGGTTCCAGGGTCTGTTTTGTAAAATAGGTAACCAGCTGTCCCATTCTTGTCTATGGGGATGATGGCTCATGCCCTACTCCTCTGTGATGGCAGCTGAGTTATCCACACATAGGTGTATCTGTTTTGCTGTTCTATTTTATTTCATTGGTTTATTTTCTATCTTTGTGCCCATATCAGTCTCTTAATTACTGTAGTTTTATAATAAGTCTTGGCATCACTAGAAAGTTTTCCATCTTGTTTTCTGCTTCAAGAGAATCTCATATGCTTGCTTCAGTGGCATATACACTGCAGCTGGAATAATGCAGAGATGAGTATGGCCTCTGTGCAAGGGGTAATACTTACATTCATGAAGCATTTCATACTTAACAAAAAAAGGATATCTCAGCTATCCTTGCCCTTCATATTTCAGGTGTGACAGGATGCTTGTTGAGATGGCAATTAGTACTGCTTTTAATCTGAGGAGGATTAACACCTTTGCATTATTGAGTCTTCCAGCCCATGGGCATGATTTATCCCTCTATTCATTCAAATCATTTTTACTTTATCTCAATTTTTAAACAATTTTATGTGAGGAGGAGACTTTGCATATTTCTTGTCACACTTAGTCTTAGGCATTTAGTGTGTGTGTTTTAATCTTATTGTAGATAGTATCATCAACAATTTTTATTTACTATTTATTGCTAGTGTATAGAAACCAAATGGTGTTTGTATATTGATATATTCAGCAGCCTTGCTAAATTCAATTATAGAAGATTCATAAGGTGCACAGTCATGTTGTCTGCAAATAATGACAGTTATATTTTCAGTTGTTTTACCTTTTTTACCCTCTTTAGCAATGGCTAAGACTTTCAGTAAAATGTTGAAAACAGATGTCCTTGACTACTTCTGCCATCAGAGGGAAAGTTTCAATATCTGACCATTAACTATGATATTTTCTATCAGGCTCTTAAAAGATGCTCCTTATTACATTAAGGAAGTTGTTTCCTTCCATTCTGAATTTAAGAAGGATTTTTTTTTTCTGGATACATAACTTTATTTTTGGAAACCTGGGCCACCTATAGTAAAAAGCAGGTTAAACAAGGCAGTTGGTGATTTCATTTTAGTCAGAAACACACCTAATATGCATTATGGCAGCAGATCTATTGCTATTGTCTTAAATGCAGATGGGCTGTTTATATCTTTATTATTCATAATTGTTGACCAATGTTCTCTGGATGATCAGGAAACTTTTTGTGCCTCACTTGAATCACTGAAGTAATGAAAGGGGATACCTACAGCAAGCAATGCAACTGCAAATGCTGCAATCATACCTATGTTTTGCTGCATTTTCAATACTATTGAAGTTTTAATTGGTTGTTCATCATCTATGTTGTCCAATGGAGTTTGACTATTGGTAGAGGAACTCATATAGGCTGTGTTTATTTCCTCTGCAATTTCCAAATCTTCTATTTGAATCATATGATCGAACATCTCTATAAAATGGTCTCGGATTTCTTCTGCTGACTCATCACCAAATTTATAACCACATAACATTACAGTGGATCCAGGAATGGGGACAAAAACTTGGTGAGGAAGGATATGGGACTTTTTTGCAGAATCTTTTTTTTCTGGAATTTCATTCAAAATAGATCCTCAAGTAGTATTTCACAACGATCAGCAACTGTGTTCAATATATCTGTCTTTACTGCCTGCATGGCATTTTTAACCTTGGGCTTATTGCTGTGGATATAAGCTCTGCGTTTCATAGCACCCTTCAGATTTACAGAACCACTACAGACCTGGACCGTAGCTGTGGATCTGTGGTCTAAATTCAGGAGCAACTGCGTTAGCACTTTGACATCAAAAGACTGACTAGTTGCTTGAGTATTTCCTCTAGATTTTTTCTGTCCTTCTAATAGGTCACAATCTTCATCTTTAACTTGTCCATTAATCAAATAAACAACGTTTTTTATTTGCTTGGCCCAGCGTATAAGTCCATTCTTTGTATTTTTCTCCAGAGTATAGCTGATAGAAGTAGTGAAAAGTAGGATGTGAATATTAATGTGAACTGTACATTCTAAAGAAAGCCATGAGGTTGATAATCCATTTTGATATTTCCAATCTGCTGGTTTTGCTGAACTCTTTGGATCATGGATGTCATAAGTTCGACAACATTTTTTTTTTGTAGAAGAGCAAATGTGAAGTGTCACTTGTTCTAGGACCTGCTCCTCTGTAAAATTCCATATTCTCTTTCTACTTATAGACCTTTCCTCAGCAAGTATCAGTCTGCACAGGGCATTTTGAAAGCCATTTGCTAGTTCTAAAGTAGTATTAATAAATACTCCAAGAGTTCCCCTGGTAGCATTCTGGATACCTGATTGGCATGTTCTGTGACCTATTCTTCATCCAAGTTATCCAGCTTAGCTTTAGGATGTTTGAGGTTTTCAATGTGTTTGTTCCTCTTTGGGTGGTGTTCTAGTGGCAAGAATCACATAATCCTTTTGTGAAGTATGCTGGCTATTAAAAGGCTGGAGACAAAAGTCTTTCCTTGGAGACTGATGTTTGAAAGATACTGGGCAACAGTTTCTTCTACAATGTAGGTTCTCCCCATTACTCAGAACTAAGTCACCCTCCTGTTTTCAGAATGTGCACTCGTGGCAGACAAATTCATCTGTCCGCCAGAGTTCAGGGTTTAGGAACAAAGTACAGGAAGGGCTTTGGGAGGCTGAGGTAAGTGGATTGCCTGAGCCCGCGGGTTCGAGACCCACCTGGGCAACTTGACGAGACCTCATCTCTACAATAAATCAAAAAAAATTAGCCGGGTGTGGTAGCGCGTGCCTGTAGTTCCAGTTAGTTGGAAGACTGAGGCGGAAGGATCACCAGAGCATGCCACTGCACTCTAGCCTGGGCAACGGAGTGAGACTCCAACTCAAAAATAAATAAATAAATAAAATAAATAAAATTATTGACATCTTTAATTGCCCCTTTAGGTATTAGATATTTTTATACCATGTTTTGAGTTGATTATTTTTTTCTCATTTATTTCTCAGATCTCACCGTTCACTTATTTGACAGTGTTACACCTGAGTTTAATACTGTTTCAGTGGAAGTTGAGCATTCATTTGGAGGGCATGACTGTTCAGCCTGCATGCTCTGTGCCAGAGAAGTTTGAGAGTGACTGAGTAGCGACTGTCTCTTCTTCCATAGGCTACATGGGGGAATGCTAAGGCTATGCAGGCGTTGGAAGTTGACTCAGAGTTCTCGTCCCTGCCTTTGTCCTCCTACCTGGATACCCTCGGTCAGCAGGGATGGGTGTGATAGGAGGAGAGCAGATTCCAAGGTCTTGGGCCTGGCATGAGGTCCACATATATTGCTCCAGTAGCCAGTGGCTCTCTTGAGTAAGGAATGGAAACAAAGTGGTGACCCACCTCATTCGTTGTTATAAGGATTAAATTGATTATGTACCACTCTTATAAATGATATAGTTGAGGATATTTAATGTCATGAAAATGTATTCACAATGCAATGTTAATTGAGAACAGCGGGGTGAAATATAATCTCATTTCTTGAAAATTACACATAAATGTGTGTGTGTGTATGTGTATGTTTGTATACACATATATACATATATAGAATACTTTTTTCTGCTAGCTTTTCTGTATTCTAAATTTTCTATAGTAAAATCCTGTTTTATTTTTCTAGTAAGAAAAATAAATCTAAAAGTTGTTTTTAAGAAAAAACTATGATGTTCATTTCAGCATTGTGCAGAATAGTATTAGCTGGAAACTACTTGAATTTCCAGTAATATGGTAATGATATGTTTTGGGGTATTATGATTGCTATATTAAAATGTTAATTATTAGTTTCTTAAATACTACATTGCTTAGTATTTTTATTTTATTTTAGGCAAACTTTGGAGTCGGAGTTTAAAACTAGCTTATACTCTACTTAATAAATTGACTAGTAAGAATGAACCACTACTTAAACCTGGAGACAGAGTAAGTAACTAGACTGTTACATTATTGAAGTGAGCAAAAACAGAGACTTTAAAATCTGTTTCATTGAAATCAGTGTTCTATTGGTTGGTTAGAATTGTAACACTAATATAAGGGATTTAAAGTCAGCAATGAAGAAATATTAAATATGGACTAAGTTTGTGATATGGAGTAAAATGACATTCTTCTTATTCTCTCATTGTCCACATCCATTGATCCATATTCTTTTCTGTTTGACTTTATATATGTTAATATTAAAAATGTTAAATTTTCAAAGCATATATTTTACAAGTCAACATTGACCCTACTTTGAAATTTCGTTTCCTTTTTATTTATCTCCTGCCCTATCCCAGGTGTTCAGGCAACCTCCTCTCACTCGTTTGCCAAAGTGGAAGTCACAGAGAGCTAGAGGCATATTCTCTTGTGCTACACTGCCCTAATGGTTGGCAGTAGCTACTTGAGGTTATTTAATTAACCAAAATTAAATAAAATTAAAAATATAGTTCCTTGGTTTTACAAGTCACATTTTAAGGGCTCAGTAGCCACATGTAGCTAACCAATAGCCACTGTATTTATAGCTCTGAGATAGAATTTCTGTCATAGTAGAAAGTTCTATTGGACAGTGCTGCAGTAGGTACGCTGAACCAGACTTGAGGACCCCCGAGTATACTAGAAGGCTTAGGGTGGAAAACAGGAGAATATGGTGCAAATCAACATATTTGCCAATGAAATCCCCTAGTGAAAATTTTGCTTGTGTCAGATCAAGGAAATTGCATGTTACGCTGACAATTCCACATCACTCTTTCAGTGCCTCACTCTTTAATATGACCTAATAGCCAAGGATGTCTAAGAGGGAAACACCATTAAGGAAGAAAACAACCAAAGGCAACAAAAAAGGGGGGGAGGAGAGAGAGTTAGAGGGAGTAAGCAAAGACAGACAGAGAGAGAGAGGAAGAAAGAAAAGAGGGGAAAGTAGGGAAAACGAAACAAACTTTGAGGGGCTAGATATGGAAAACAATGTTTTTAAAAGTTAGTATTAATATTCCTGGAGATCTGAGATGAAAACGTAGTTCTATAAATCAAGAAAAGGACACCAGTAGGAAAAACCAAGAGATGAAAAGTAGGAGGAAAAATAGGAGAGAATCAAAGACTTGATCAAGAAGGCCCAACATCTGACTGATAATAGGAGTCCAGAAAGAGAACAGAGAATAGATAGTAGAACATTTTAAATCATGATGGTAATTCAGGACAATATCCTTGACCTGGAGAACATAAATATGCAAAGAGTGAATACAGTAGGCTCATACCAAAACATGTTCCCATGAAACTCCATAAAACCAGAGGTACAGAAAAGAATCTGAGAGCTTTCAGGGGAGAAAATATAGGACATATAGAAGAGATCAACAATCTCAATGGCTTTGGGACTCCTCAGTAGTAAAACTGAGAGATACTGGAATGATGCTTCAAAAATTCAGAGGGAATATGACTTTTAACCTGTAGTTCTATTCCCAGAGATTCAACAGATTTGAGGATGGCCTTATCATTTTCAGACGTGCAGGACTCAGAAACATTTGGGTCACAAACACTTTTTCTTGGCAAGTTCCTATGGTGTGCTTCAGCCCCATGAGTGATTAGGGATAGAACAGCCACAGTGGAGATCCCAGGATTACCACAGGCAGTGGATTGAGGGGCAGACTGGATGGGACTTAGGAGGATCAAGGCCCCAGGGTCGAGACGGAGTGGTCAGCAGCAGGTAGCACTCATGGGTCTACCTGATGGGGTGGTTATTTGGAAAATAGCATTGGTAGGTATTTGACACATCTGATGGAGCATGTTAGAACAAATTAGCTAGTGTACACATAGAAAACAAAGCAAGTAAAAATGATGATGGCTGTTACCATCATAAAAGAGAGGAAATGTGTGCTGACTATAAAAATATAAACATTATAAGAATGATACTTTATGATATGTTGTTCTTATGTATGAAATTTTAGGTTGTGCTTTAGGATGAACCTGTAAGAATCCCTGATTTATATTATGCTTTAGAGTAAATCTAAGAATAACTAATTTATTTTTCTTGAAAAAAATTATTGCAAGGATGGCTTCCAGATACTTTTCTGACTTGCAAGAGAATCTATGTATTTATGTTAATAAGATTGACAAGGTGATAGTGAATGAGATAATTATCAGAAATTGGTGGCAAATCCAACTTCCCATAATATTATACTGTATAAAAGTGAACACAACTCTTCATAACAAATTCTGTAAAAATATTTTTTCCATTTCAGATATCTAGTCTCAAAGTTATAAGTTACCATTTTAGGATAACCACTATTAAAACCAGCTTTTGAAGGAGTGATTTGCCCTTTTCAACAAACTTGTTAGAAATTAAATTTCCAGAACTCACATACAGATTTAAGTATAGATATAGCTTACATTGTATCTTATGATGCGAAAGATATTGGTTATTTATCATTTTATGTTTTCAAAGGCCCTGTGTCTACTCAGTTAAATACTATTCTGACTTATCACTTATAGTTCCAGCACAATTATTATAATATTTGGGGCTTAAAAATGTATTCTTTAAATAGCTTTTAATTTAACCAGATATTGTAAAAAATGGAAACTGGGATGCTGGGAGAAGGGAAAGGAGAAGGAATGAGAAAGGACTAAATATTAATTTACAGTAACTGGAAGTAAAATAGATACCTAAAAATCATTAAAAACCCAACTATAGCAATGTAAATGTAATATTGTTAAAAATAGAAGAGTAAATAACAGAAGAAATATCTAAAATTTTTTTAAATGGTTACTTTGAGGAGTAGGGAAAAGTGGGACATGGGCTGTTGCTTTTGTTTAGTGCTTTTGCCATTTTAAATTTTTTTTTTTTTTTTTGAGTTGGAGTCTCACTCTGTCGCCCAGACTGGAGTGCAGTGGCTGCTCCCGGCCACCGCAGCCTCGACCCACTGAGCTCCAGCGATCCTTCCGTTTAAGCCTTCCGAGTAGCCGGAATTACAGGCACGCGCTACCATGCCCGCCTGATTTTTTGATTTATTGTAGAGATGAGGTCTCACCAAGTTGCCCAGGCAGGTCTCGAACCCGCGGGCTCAGGCAATCCACTCACCTCAGCCTCCCAAGGCGCGGGATTACAGGCTGAGCCACCGAGCCCGGCTTAAATTTTTGATAAAAATTGAAATGTAAGATAAATAAAGTAAAACTTATCATTTAAACAGTGGCATCGTGGTGACCAGATAGAACCAGGTAGTGGGCCTGTCCCCCAACCATGGGGACTAGAGAAGGCTGTGGATATCTTGGCTGGGAACTTCTCTACCCATCATACTTTCCTGCTGATATACTTAAGTCTTGAGTAAAGATCTGTTAAATTAAAACCTTGATGTTAGGATTTCTTCTTTTGGAAGCTATTATTTTAGATATAATTGAATTCTTTGTTCACTTCTCATGTTGGTAAAAGTGTTTTTAACCTGGGCTAATGGATGGCAGGTACTGGTCAGTGTGAATGGGAACTAGATCTGGAGCCCACAGCCAGATCCAAGTTAGACTGCCTTTAAACCCAGAGACTTAAAATTATTTTGCTGCATGTGCTGTTTATTAAAAGTCAAATGAATAAGGAAATTTAAGGGCTAGAATTAATCCCAAAATTAGGTTTTCTGAACTAGATTTGGAAAATTATTTAAAAAATCTAAAATGTCTGAGTGCTGTCTAATTAACAGAGATTCTAAAAGTTGAAAAAGCTCAATGATTCCCAAGTAGATTTCATGATTTTTCTTTGTACTATTGTAGGTGGCGCTTGTGTTTCCAAACAGTGACCCTGTGATGTTCATGGTTGCATTTTATGGGAGTCTCCTAGCAGAGCTGGTTCCTGTACCCATAGAAGTGCCATTAACAAGAAAGGTAGCACACAGTCCTATTCTGAACTTGAGCATTGACACAGTCATTGCCTTCACTCCAGGGCATGGACGGCAGTAAGCCGCTATTTTGACAGAGGAGAAGAAGGTACTAACAGGCAGGCCAGCCAGGACTTGAGAGAGAAATTAGATACCAGATATTCTTCTTTACCCACTTTGTTGGTGAGAGGGCACTGAGAACAGTTTTGCTGGTGATGATCCCATACTCTTAGGTGGAGCTATTCTATTACCTACTTTAATTTCACAGCAGAAATTATAGGCATTTTTTCCTCTAGTGAATAGAATTTATGATTTAATAAGATTTTATTAAACTTTTCCTCAAAACCATATGTTTGTCAACAATAATTTTCATTTCTTAGGGATTAGTATATCATAGTGATATATTTATGACTCACTTCTCAGTGGCAGTTTTGAATAAACAAGAATGGAAATTCTCTTACATTTCTGTTTGCTTGCATGACAGAAGGCAGTCTTTTTTTTTTTTTTTCAGTTGGAGTCTCACACTGTCACCCAGACTGGAGTGCAGTGGCTACTCCTGGCCACCGCAACCTCAACGTGCTGGGCTCCGGCGATCCTTCCGCCTCAGCCTTCCAAGTAGCTGGAACTACAGGCGTGCGCTACCATGCCTGGCTAATTTTTTTTATTTTATTGTAGAGATGAGGTCTCACCAACTTGCCCTGGCGGGTCTCGAACCCACGGGCTCAGGCAATCCACTCACCTCAGCCTCCCAAAGCATTGGGATTACAGGCTGAGCCACAGAGCCCTGCTAGACGCAGTCTTTGTTATTGATAAATTATTAATGTGGGGGACTTGCTAATGTTCTAGGTTGCTATAAGATTTTAAATTAATATTAATAGACTACTGAAAAAATACCATTTAGGAGTAGATGAGGCATATATTTTAGAAAATTGGAGTTTTCTGTCATCCTGTGCCAATGTTTAGGCAATTAGTAATGTGAGCATTGTCCACAAGTATTCAAAAATTCCAAAAGTAAAATTTGCAAATAAAACCAGTATGTTTCAGAGGATAATATAATGGACATATATTTGAATACAGTGATTCTTAGGGAAAAAATAGAGATTTGTCAAACTTACATGAAGAAAATGATGTAACTTTGCAGGAGGACATATATAACAGAAGATTTAACTAAAAGAAAACACATTTCTGTGTGGAAATGATTAATATTGTTAAAGGTCAGACCTCCTCAGGTTAATTTGTAAATATCAATAGAAATTTCAATGCTGTTAATTTTTAGAGTTTATAAAATTCTTCTAAATGTCATTTGCAGGAATAAATTTTAAGAAATTAGTTCATTATCCAGAACTTTATATTTCATCGCAAATACCAAGTAAAAATATCTTTTAAATTAAAATAATTGTTATATTCTTATGGACTATTTCCATGAAAATATAATATGTATTAATAAGCAAGACTGAATTGTTTAAAAGTTTTTTGAAGGGTGAAAAAAAAAAAAGAGTTTTATTTTCTGTGCATGACCTGGAGCATTAAGTGAGGCTGTGGCTCCTGTGAACATCCCATTCCCGCACTGTTGTTTTGTTTGCTGCAGGATGCAGGCAGCCAGCAGATTGGGTTTCTGCTGGGCAGCTGTGGAGTTTCCCTGGCCTTGACCACAGATGCTTGTCAGAAAGGCCTGCCCAAGGCACCAACAGGAGAGGTGGCAACTTTCAAAGGTGAGGTCTCCCAAGAAAAGGGTTATGACTGGAATCTTTGTTAAACTATACCCTTGGGTGTTATATAAGCTGAAGGGTCTTTATCAAAAGTGATCCCTTGTTCAAGCCTTAATGAATCTCAATTTTCATCTGACTCAGTATCTCAACCTACACTGTCTGATATAGTAGCCACTGGCCACATGTACCTTTTTAAATTAAAGGAAGTAGGCCCGATTTGGTGGCTCAGTCTGTAATCCCAGCACTTTGGAACACCAAAGGGAGTGGATTGCATGAGACTGCGGGTTTGAGACCAGCCCAGGCAACTTGGCGAGACCTCATCTCTACAATAGATAAAAAATTAGCTGGGCATGGTAGTTCCGGCTACTTGGAAGGCAGAGGCAAAAGGATTGCCAGAGCCCAGCAGGTCGAAGCTGGAGTGGCTGTGAGCGTGCCACTGCACTCCAGCCTGGGCGTCAGAGTGAGACTCCAACTCAATGAATGAATGAATGAATGAATGCACTCCAGCCTGGATGACAGAGTGAGACTCCAACTCAATGAATGAATGAATGAATGAATGAATGAATGAGTAAATAAATAAGAAATGAAACTAAAACTTGATTAGCTGGTACTGCGTATTAGGGGCATAGGCTCTGAGTATGAGGGGCAGAGGCCCCTGCTTGAATGCCATGCTGTGTCCTGCCTATACGGTCACAGGTTGGCCCCCACTCTCCTGGCTGGTGATTGATGGGAAGCATCTTGCCAAGCCCCCCAAGGACTGGCACCCTCTAACCCAGGATGCAGGATCCGGGACTGCCTACATTGAGGTAATGACCTCTCTTAACTCAGAGCACGCAAAACATATTTTTTCATAAAACTGTAAGTTGCTAATTTTTAAAAAATTTCAGGCTAAGAATTCTCATTATGTTTTATGAGAAATATAAAGTGTCGTATAGAACCTTACTCAGATCCTTTCACCTTACTGGCCTCCCTGCCTAATTCCATCTTACTGGCCTCCCTGGGGATGTGAACTGTCTTGCTTAATTCTCACCTTACTGGCCTCCCTGGGGATGTAAACTGTTTTGATGGAGCCCAGGTATACCATTGCCCTCAGGCATCTGCCCAAGAGGCGTCACAACTTTATCTGAAGTGTCCCCCACAGGCCAGGGCATCTGCTCTTGGGCTTAATGAGATGGTTAGTGAAGGAGAAACAATAATTGCTTCTTTTTAAGATTCCATCAGCCTCTGTCTATCATGGCCTCTAGAAATACCACATAATGGTTATTTTCCTTGAAATCTTTCAGTATAAAACCAGCAAAGAAGGCAGCACAGTGGGAGTCACAGTGTCCCATGCGTCCCTGCTGGCACAGTGCCAAGCCCTGACCCAGGCATGTGGGTACTCAGAAGGTAAGGGTTCTTGGATGCAGGCGCAGTGACCCTTCCAGCCTTGCACAGGTACCTGACATGCTTGATCACACAACTGTTGCTGCTCCTGTCAAAACCACCCTGGGTAGTGCCTTTGCCCCTTAATCCAGGTCATACAAGGTAAGGAGATGTACTACCTCTTGGCATGCTCGTGGGATCTCTTTGGTTGTGCTGGTTCAGTGGATATAAGTATTGATGAGTTTAAGTGATCTCTCAGCAGCCTCGGCAGTCCCATGCAGGGTTGTTTTGAGTAAATGCATGTATATGTTGATTTTTATGGCGTATGAAACTTATATGCCAGCAATTAGTTTATGCACAGTGCTGGATTCACAGGCCAGCCCCAGTAGGCTGGTTCAGTCTCTGACATACTGAAGGGCAGGGAATTTTGCATTTAAAAAAGGAGGAAACACCCTCATTTTTATATTACTATATCTATTACTGTAGTTTTAACTTAAGCTGTCATGTAAATATACAAGTGGAATTTTTATAGTCATAAATTATATCTTGGTAAAGTATAGGTTGCCCTTGACTTACTGTTAAGTAGCAGATAGTTAACTTAAGAAATATTTTAAAATTAATTTTAAAATTATTATTATTTAAATTGATAGATGATAATTATGTATTTATAGAGTACAACATGAGAAATGTTATTTTAAGAACTATAAAAATAGATTCATGGTAGTTTTCTTACATTGCAATACTTGAATTGAACAAAACTAGAAAGTGAAATTGAATGTATTTTAAATATCTAAAAGGTAGGTGTTTAAAAGCAAGGGACAGCTTAAGGGCTTAACTGACCCTTTTAGTGGAGATTTGGAAAATGATGTTAGGTTTTGTCAAGGACTTTAATAATTTAAAGAGTTAGATCTATCAAATCAAGTCCCATGGGTTTCTTTGTCTTCAGTCCAGTGCTAATCTTACATGTGTCACTTGTAACTTTATTTAGTTCTTTAGCTGGGCGTGGTGGTGTGTACCTGTGGTATACACCCGTAGTCCCAGCTTCTTGGAAGATTGAGGTGAGAGGATCGCTTGAGCCTGGGAGTTCTGGGCTGTAGTGTGCTATGACAATTGGGTGTCCTCAACTGTTTCAACATCAACATGGTAATCTTCTAGAAGCAGGGGACCACTAGGTTGCCTGAGGAGGGGTGAACCAGCCCAGGTCGGTAATGGGACAGGCAAAACTTTTGTGTTATTGAGTAGTGGGATCATGTGTAAGATTAGACACTGCACCCCAGCCTGGTAGCATGGCAAGATCCTATCTTTTAAAAAAATAAAGATAATTTGGGTTCGTTAGCTAACAGAGAGAGGATGTCTACAGTATTGTTATTTATAATGCAGCAGCATTTCCTGGCACACAAATTGAGCCTCTCCTGTTCATCTTTGGCTCTTTCTCAGTGGGTACATCTGGGGGTTGCTGTGGCCTTTGGTGCAAAGCCAGATCTGTGCACAGCCCCAGGCTTTGTCTTCTCTGCCCACGCGAGGCTAGAGTCAGGTCCCAGAGAGGATGTGACTGTGGGCTCCAAGCAGAGAGCTGTGCTGGAAACCCTCAGGACCTCCCTAAAACACATCAGTTGCTTACCTCTGGATGAGGAGACAGGCAGAGGAGAAGTGACTTTCTGGCAAGTGACATGAACCACCAGTTGTTACAGAGATGTTACAACATGACCTTCCGGGGGTGGTGAGGATTGGGGATATCTGGGTGTAGAATTGAGATGTAAGAATATTCATGACAGTTCCTCATCCCCACCTCTTGAATCTGAAAAGAATGTCCATTCAAAACATCTGATGAAAATAGGTAATGACACCTTACACAACTTCTTAAGTATTCAGACTTGTGGTCAGCCTGGTCAGCCAAATTCTGTGTCAGTCCAGAATTGGATGACCTTCTGCTTTTATGTGCTTCCAGTAATTTGAATAGATATAACCAAGATTATTGATGAATTGGTACATGGTATTTGGAAAAATTGTATCTGTTCCCTAAACCTTTACATGTTGATGTACTCATCTCAGAATTTCTCTAGAAAATGCATTTGTGGAGAGGGTTGTTTAGCATTTTAATCTTCTTTGTTCACTTTCAGCTGAAACATTAACAAATGTGCTGGATTTCAAAAGGGATGCTGGTCTGTGGCATGGAGTGTTAACAGTGAGTGTTGTTTGCTGATGACTAACTGTTGGCACAAGGGATTGAGATGAGCCCAAACCTTGCCTGAAATATTGTTGTGAGAGTGCACCAGTTTTGTTTTGCTTTTTCTGGTGTGACTCAGTTCTTCTCACCCTTGAGCAGATCCATTTCTCTCACAGAGTGTCATGAACAGGATGCATGTGGTCAGCATCCCCTATGCACTGATGAAAGTTAACCCGCTCTCCTGGATTCAGAAAGTGTGTTCCTATAAAGGTAACAGATAATGCCATCATGGCCCTCATCTTTCCTTAAAGAAATCTCTTTGAACTGATCTTTGGTGATTAAAAAATAAATAAAACTGACATGTGGAACTGCAGATGTGGGCTGAGAACCTAGGATGTTCATCTTGGTCTTGCCCAGGGACTGGGGGTGTGTAGAGGTGTTTGAGTCCCTGCCTCTGGCTCTGGAGTGTAGTCCTGCAAGCTGTCATGTACCTGCACAATCTGTAACAGATGGGGCTATCTGATGAGGTCTGAGTAGTATGGAGATGTCAGCTGTCCATGTCTGTCCTATTTTATGAAGGAAAACTGAAGCATAGGTGGGGCGATTAATTGGGTGCCACATACTTGTTAATGAACTGCCAGGACTCAGGACTGAGTCTGTCTGTTCACGTCCTGGAGTCTACCGCCCTCATGACCTAGAGATTTCCAGCACGTAATAGGTCAGTTGACATGGCCACAGGAGCAGCCAGGCATCCTTAAACCAGTGCCAGTAGCTTGGGGAGGGGCAACATGAGACAAACAGGCAGACATGAAGAGGAATATAGAGCTTTGGAGATAAATTAACGTTGAAAATGGATCTGAGTTTATTACATCTTAAATTATACCTCAGAGTTGAGTTTTTAGGGAAAAAAAATTGGAGTTTGGTTAGACTACATGTGAGACAGTACAGAAAGTCTGCAACCAGGGACATAAGTTTTGTGTCTCTTTAATATGTGTGCAACTCCATGTAGGATGAGGCGTGTGCATGTTTGTAGGAGTGTGAGGTTGTCAGTCCTTGTCATGATGCAGGGACATCTGTGCTACCCTCTTTTTGTAGCCCGGGCTGCACTAGTGAAGTCCCGAGACATGCACTGGTCTCTCCTAGCTCAGCGGGGTCAGAGGGACATCAGCCTCAGCTCACTGCGCATGTTGATTGTGGCCGATGGTGCTAACCCATGTGAGTAAGCCTGTGTGACCCAGGGTACCGCCCTCCCAGTGTCCTCTCCTACAAACCGTAACTTGCCAGGTAGACAAAATAGACTATGTTGAGAAGCAAAATTGAGGAGTTTTAGCTGCCAATGTTACATAAAGTATAAATGTCCTATGAAATATCACCTCTTGTTGGTGACTCACCATATGTCCTGCATACTTACTAGGGCACTAAATTTAAAAGCAGTTTTAACACAGTTGATGAAAGGTACATGCCTTAGTGAGAGTCATCTTTCTTAAGACATCTTTCTTAAGATTGTTCTCTGGCACAGAGGTCCCTTGTTGGGCCTCATTCTGAGCCTCCTGCCCTTTGTCCTGGTGCCCCCTACCTCTCTGGCTTCTGGCCCCAACTTCCCCCACAGGTACCCGACCATTCTTCCTCTGTGTGCCCCAACTCCCCTGAGAAGAGTTCCCCATGGCTGCTGCCTGAGCATCTAGGACACCCCTGTATGCAGCAATCTGAGTCTTTGCTGCTGTGTGGGTGCAAGTATGAGCTTCCTCGGGGATATCCTCTGTGGTAGCCTCAGGTGACATTTGCTGAACAGGTACTTCTTTGTGCAGCAGAGCCTTTCATTTTATCCCTTCTCCAGTGTCACCGATACCTTGTGTTCCCATATCCCCATCTCTTGGGAGGGCACCCCACCTTCCAGTGCCCTCAGAGCTTCTCCTTCCCGCAGTCTACACCTGAGCCAAACAGGGGCTGCCTCTAGGTCCTGTGGCATTGCTTGCATCTCTGTATCCCCACACCCTCGACCTAGCCACCTCTTTGCAGTCTACATGGCAAGTCAGGGGGCACCCCTTCCCTCCAGTGCCATCTCCTCAACGATCCTCCCCAGTCACTGCATCTAATCCTCACAGTTCCTCAAAGCTTCCCCACTGTGGGCTTCTGCATGCAGCACCTGCCCATCCCAGATATTGCCACATCCACACCTCCTGTGGCACTGAACAATCTGCTTATCTGGTTCCTTCAAAGACACCTTTTCCTTTGAAGAGTATGAAATTTGAGGGCATCTGTGCATGGCCCCTTCCTTTTGCTGGAGCAGAGAAGATTATGGTGAAGCCCTGGGGTCCTGATGATCACCAGGCTGTGCCAATGTGGGCGTGTGCAACCACCAGACCGTGTCCTGACACACCCCAGAGAGCGTGTGCTCTTTAGTGCTTGCAGTCACCACTTCTGTTCCCCTCTTGTTTCTCCGTGTAGGGTCAATCTCCTCCTGTGATGCCTTCATTAACGTCTTCCAGTCCAGAGGTCTGAGGCCAGAGGTCATCTGTCCTTGTGCCAGTTCTCCTGAGGCACTCACAGTTGCCATTCGCAGGTAACTTCATTCTTTGCTTATGTCTTGTGACACATACAACTGAGTCACCTGTGGCATAAAGTCTGTCTAACCTATTTCTGAGCAGCAGGAATCCTGGAATAGGGCCTGAACCTGACAGGATCCAGGCACATTTCTGCAGCAGCACTGTGACCCCACCCTCCTACTTGCCAGCCTGGATTTGCACTGGAGTTGAGTAGCATGGCTCCCTAGCCATGTTTTGAATGTTTGCAGAACATTGGCTTGTTACTTTCCTAAGTGCTGCTTCCTGAGTCAGGAGGTTCTTGTCATCTCTTCCTTTGCCATAGCAAAAGTTATAACCCAGGAGTGACTTGTTACTGTGAGGCAGGGGACTATCAGTCACGAAGTCTGTCTGTGGGAACCGTAGACCTGCCTGGGGAAACACCTGCCCCGAAAGGCCCCCGCTGCTCTTGTGGCAGTGTTCTTCATGTCATGTCTCTCACCATGGAAGGCATGTCGGGGGCCTCCACACTACCTTTAGTGTCTTCATGCATGGATACTGTGCTGTTGGTCCTTCCTGTGCTCCGGCCAAGCCAGGGCCTCTTGCTTTTTCTTTGCTGCTCATCTTCCCCAGTCTGTGGGCAGAGGTCACTGTGCTTGTAGTTGAGGGTGTCTTCTGTTTAAATTTTCTACTATCAACTCAATCATTACAAAGATAGTCTTAGTTGTAGTCTTATATTATCTTCATATATACTCATATATTCATAAATAGTATGTGTTTACATTTATGTAACCGTTAAGTAATCCTAAATTTATAATAACTTAGCAATAAAAGTAACACCATTACCCTTTATAAACTATAAATTATTCTTCACTCCTGTGTTCTGTGGTGATTTGTTTTTCCAAACTTTGTTGCTTAGTGCTCCAGTACCATTGCTATATCACACATACTCCCAAACATAATGGCTTAAAACAGCAACAGTCATTTTATTATCTCTTATGCATTCTGTTAACCAGGAGTTTGGAAAGAGCTCCACTAGGCAGTTATGACTTGCAGTAAAATGGTGTCTGGACTGAAATCGTTGGGGGGCTGAGACACCTTCATACGTGCATGGTCACAGGGATCCCCACATCCCTCGGCCAATCTCAGAGTGAACTGCTCTGGGCTTCCTAACCATCATAGTGGCCTCAACAAGGTCTTCCTGCTTACCTGGTTGCCCAGGGCTCCAGGTGTCTTGAATATCCCAAGACAACCAGATGGTAGCTGAATCACCTTTTGTGACCTGTCTTGGAAGTCATATGTGTCATTGCCGCCATTGTCAGATGCCCATCTCCCACTGAGAGGCAGGTCGAGGTCACATTGGAGAGGGGCACGTGGTTTGGAAACATCTCTGTGTCTTTAGAACTTGCAGGTCTCACCAGGCTGTAACAGAACAGTGGCTTTGGTAAAGAATCATGCTGCAGGCAGGGTGGGCCATTAGTCCCATCTCCCCTGGAATTTTGTTCCCTTGAGTTAACTCAGTTGTATTTTTGTCTCTTAGGCCACCTGATCTGGGAGGACCTCCTCCAAGAAAAGCTGTCCTATCAATGAACGGTCTAAGTCACGGGGTGATCAGAGTTGACACGGAAGAAAAGCTGTCAGTTCTTACTGTCCAGGATGTTGGTCAGGTGATGCCTGGAGGTAAGGGACATACCAGAGTGGGCCTTTGTCCTGCGAGCAGCCACATAGCCAGAAGGATCACAAATGCCCTGGGCTTGTAGCAGTACTCTAGAAGCAAGCATACAAGGAAAAGATTTCCCAAAATTGTTTTTCAGTACACATTGGGGTTTAATGTATAGACTATTTTTTCAAGTTGTTTCCTTCCTTTGTGTGAAGTTTAAAGATGAGCTGAAATATAAGGATTTGTTTGTGGACTGTGAAACTGACTCCCAATTCCCTGGTGTTGGGGGAATGGTGATGATAACTCAGTGCACACCAGGCAGTCTCCATACTTCACACATGTTGCAGCCTGTAACCCCATGGCAACCCCATGAAGTGAGTAGCTCTAAGGAGAACTATATTTGTGAATAACTTTGATAAATAGGTTATCAAAGAAACTGTAGTAGGTACATGTTGTGGTGGGAGCCTAAATGTGTCAGTTTCTCGGAAATTCCTGTGGGTTTCAGAAAGCCCCATGTGTGGAAGTCAGCTCTGAGGGCTTGAACATCACATTAGGTTTCAGGGACTTTTCTTGCCAGCCCCTAGGCAGTGCAGCGAGCACAGGGTGATTGAGCAGTCTCCCTGCATAGGAAGCCCAATTTCAGGAAAATCAAGGGCAGAGCTCAGAGACCTTGGGGAAGGTCTTCTTCCCATACAGGCCCTTCAGGGGCTGTTGCAACTCTGAGCCTGGACACTTCCCTGTATCTCCCAGAGTAAGGCAGGGCCAGGATAGGCCCTGCTGCCAAGATCTGGGAGTTAGCATGCTTCCTACAGTCCCAAAGGTGACTCTGGCCCACAGGAAAGCCCTCAGGCAGCCTAGTGATGGTTGTGAGTTGGGATGCTGTCATGTGGGTCTGAGGCCACCACTCATCGTGGCTGCCACAGCTGCACCAGTTTTGCCCCTCCCCATGACGGCCCTTTGGGGACCACAGGCAACTGTCTTGGCCCCTCTTGGTGACAATTCTAGAGCATGATCCCAACCCCTAGTACTGCCCTGACTGTGTTAGAGGTTGTAGGCCCTGCAGGCCACCCAGCGTCCTGGCCCTCGTACTTCCCACATTCAGCTGTGCCAACAGCCCATTGGCCACCCCATGCAGGGGTAGAGCCTGCGTGGAGGGCTGGGCAGCCCAACCAGTCCCAAACCTGGAGTTTGGGGCCAGGTGGTACCTGATTTCTGTTGTGTGTGAAAGGTGGGGACTCTTTGAAAAAGACTACAGATTTAAGCTTTAGTTCTAGCGACATGGTTTATAAATGTGAATTGTACCATTTTCTTCTTGAAATCCTACCCAGATGGAACCATCAGTGTTGTAGAGTAGTAGAACCTGTAGGTAAAACATTTTTACAAAGTGTGACAAATGGGATCTTATTTATAGTAGGAGGAAAGTGCAGGTAACTTTTCTCCTTATTATTCTAAATGACTCATTATTCTAAATGAACATGAGGACCATTTATGGTTGTGCTCATGTTCTTTTATTAGTAGGAAGTGGATTAGGACAGAACATGTATGTACAGTGTGACTGAAGCCTGTGTGTGTGTGTGTGTGTGTGTGTGTGTGCGCGTGCGCGCGCAGTCCTCTGTTAGGCATTTGTATGTGCAGTGCTCCCCTAGGTATGTGTGTTTCGTGCTTCCCTATGTGTTTGTGTGGTACTCTCCTAGGCGTGTGTGTCCAGTGCTCCCCTAAACGTATGCGTATGGTACTCTCCTAGGCATATGAACAGAATACTCCCCTAGGTATGTATATATGCGTAGTATTCCCCAAGAAGTGTATAGCATACTGCTCCCCAAGGTGAGCCTCTTTTTTCTGCCACCCTCCTGTGCCCCTAGCTACAGGACTAACCAGCACTGTGATTCTTATGGTGTCTTGTCCCGACTTCTGTGTTCACCACATCAAGTGGATCTGTGGCCATGTGTGCCTTTCTGTGATCTGAAATCCAGCTCTGAGCATGCCTGTGTGCATCAATGTGGAGCCAAGGGCCACCTGGGTGCCAACACAGATTAGCACCATTCTCCGCATGGGCTGAATGCATCAGTACTTGTGCTACAAAATCTTTTATTGATTTCTGTCACGCAGAAACAAATGTCTGATTTTCTCTGTACTTCTTCTTGCTTACTGCCTTTGAGAGGAGACTATATTAGATGAAACTCAAGAGAAGGCACAAGAAGGGCAGCTCCTAGCTGTCCATGGCTTAGTTGGTCACTGAGGAACCAAGTTTCATTTAATGGGCCACTGCACGTTTATGTGTGCATCTCATGTTTTTGTGAGAGACTGTTTCTGGAGACCTCTCTGTGGCAGACCAAGAATGAGATAGACAAGTTCCCACATGAGAGCACCAGGTAGCAGACAGGGATTTGGGTAGTGTGCACTCCAGTGAAAACAGGACTGGGTTATAGGGCCGTGGGAGAGTCTGCACCTAGGCCTATACCATAGGAAGGAGGCAAGCACCAGGCAGGGCTCTAGGTTGGCAGCCACTCTTGAGTAGGAGAGAAAATTGGTCAGAGCCAGGTAGATAACATCCCACATGGGCTTGAGGGTGATGCGAGAAGAGCCATAGAGTCTGCATGTCTGAGAGAAGATATTTGTCAACCTTGGCTTGTGTCATGAAGGATGTGTTGTACTGTGTAATCATCTTACACAGATCATAAGGATATTGTATGTAGAGCAGAAAGACTTGTGACTAGATAGTGCATGCATCATTCATGTCATGAGACTCCTTTTTAAGAACATGCATGTATAATGTCCTGTTATATAGCAGCAAGTAGATCTTGAATGATCCACACATTCTTCATTTGTGATTCTGAGGGTTTTTTTTTTTTCTTATTTCAGCTGATGTGTGTGTCGTGAAGGTGGAAGGTACCCCTTATCTTTGTAAGACTGATGAAGTTGGAGAAATATGTGTCAATTCCAATGCAACTGGAACAGCATACTATGGATTACTTGGCATCACAAAGAATGTGTTTGAGGTTTGTGCCTTTTCCTGATAATCATGTGGAAATTGTGTCCTGTGAGCATTGGTAGGGCCTGGGTGTGCATGGGGCCAGGGTGAGCACAGAGTCCTTGGAGATGGTCTCTCTCCCATGTGGGCTTTCCAGGGGCTATTGTGACTCTGAGCCTGGGCATCCCCCTGCATCCTCCCAGAGCGAGGCAGGGCCAGGGCAGGCCCTGCTGCCAAGAACTTGGAGTTAATCTGCTCCCTACAGTCCCAAAAGTGACCCTGGCCCATAAGAAAGCGTCAGCATGCCTCGGAGGAAAGCAGTGTGCTGCATCAGTGGTTGTGATGCACATTATTCAGGACAAGTCTGGTAAGCCTGCTGAAGTCATGCACTGGAGCAGAGAAAGAAGGGTACTGTTCCTGCTCAGGTGGTTCATCCTGGAGATGGATCAGCCATGCCAAAGAAAGTGGCCTGCAGAGGGCCAGGCTGGGCTGTGAGAGCCTCTTCTTCATCGCCAACAGTCGTGTTTGTGGTGCTGAGCTGTCCTGCTGCCTACAGGTCTTTTTGGCTAGTCGGTTGATCATCAGCAACTCCCCTCCACTCTCTGCAGACTGTTCCAGTTACTGCAGGAGGAGCACCTATCTCTGACAGGCCTTTCACCAGGACGGGCCTGCTGGGCTTCATTGGACCTGTGAGTATGTCCTCATGTGCAGGACCAGTGTCGGGAATCTCAGGGCATGGATAGGGGACACCTCTTTGCTGTCAGGTTCTCATCCCACTGTCACCAACCTTCTGTTTGGTTCATCACGATGACCTTCCTGACAATTGCCTTAACTTTGTATAGGTCTAACCACATCTGTGAGATCACCCCACAGATTTGCACACAGCCCCTGAGTAGGCCCTGGGGGTAACTGAGGATATTTTGGGAAGGTCACAGGTGTTCATATATCATTCGTTACCATTTTGAAGTCTAAACTATTTAAAAATAAATACTTATGTTTGTAACATCTTGACCCAGTAGCTCTCAACAGGCCAATTTTGGCCTCTCCCTCCCAGGGGACATCTGACAACTTCAGAAGACATCTCTGATTGTCACAACTCAGGGAGGGGAGCACTACTGGCAACCAGTGGGTATCTGAAAGCCAGACATGCTGCCCAGCATGTGGCACTGCATAGGATAGCACCTGTGGCAGTATTGTCAGCCCAAAAGGTCACTAGTGCCAGGTTTGGGGACCCTGCTCTCAGCCTAGTTGTTTTCAGACTTTGACAAACTTTACCTGCAATTTTCATCTAACCTCTGAGCCTGCTGGCCTGCTGACTTCTCCTTGAACGCTGTCCTTCTTCAGTTGCCCTTCCTCTCACAAAGCCTGTCCCCTCCTCAGAGCCTGCCTTGTCACCAGGCATATGTTGCTTGTCAATCTGTTTGTGTGGTACACAAGGCTCCTGTGCTGTCAGCTCTTCCTTTTGGGGCCTGACCACGGTCCTTGCATACCCAGCCTCTGTCTATGTGGCAGAGTCCTAACCCACACCATTGCCCTCAGGACAACCTGGTCTTCATTGTGGGGAAGCTGGATGGGCTGATGGTCGTGGGAATTCGCAGACACAATGCAGATGACGTTGTGGCCACCGCGCTGGCTGTGGAGCCCATGAAGTTTGTCTACAGAGGCAGGTGATGCGCTGCAGATCCCTGTGCTGGGGGTGGAGTCCTTCTCTATTTAGTGTTTGGGAAGTCACTGCAGTTGGACGAAAGACCAGCAAATCTGAATTCATGAAACCTAAAACTTTCTATAAATCAGAAATGATAAAGAAAAAAATTCTTGCAGCAGTGATACCAGAGTTAATGTCCTCACTGTCCAGAGTTCCTTCAATTCCTTAAGAATATAAAGTTCAAATATATAATTGAGCAAAGAGTCTAGGAGACAGATCAACCACAGAGGGGAAGATAACAAAGGAGAAACAGGGTCCATGTTCCTAATAACTTTAGAAATGCAGATTAAGACAGAAAGTGCTGTTTTCTCTATAAAATCACCAAAGGCTTATCATTCTTTTTTTTTTTTTTTAACTAAAGTTTAGCAAGACACATACAATGCCCTACACTGTT
Organism: Carlito syrichta; assembly: GCF_000164805.1. NCBI lineage: Eukaryota > Metazoa > Chordata > Mammalia > Primates > Tarsiidae > Carlito > Carlito syrichta. The sequence goes on from NW_007251807.1 coordinate 222,025, forward strand.
CCTAGACTAAAATTCAATTCGATTTTTCTGCATGAGTTAAGCAAGGAGCTTAGAGATTCTCATTTCCCTTGAGGAAATAAATGGACCTCTGGGCCTTTGCCATTTAGGCACAGGGCACAGGAGCCAGGAGGGGAATTTTGTCTGCTTTTTCCACTCCCAAGCTCTTTGTTCTGGATGAGGCTCTTCTTCTAACTGGCCCACTCAGTCAGCTACCTTTTTAAGTTTTTATTCTTGTAAAGGGAGTGCTCTTTGTTACTCTAACTCAGGTACCTGCTGGCCAGGCCAGTCCCCACCATTCAATAGTCCTCAAGAAATCATCAGGGCATTCTGCCACATGGTAGGTCAAACCAGAGGAAAAGTCCCACATGACAGGAATGACAGGGAAGTAGTGACCTGTTCAGAGAAACCAGCAGGGCAGGCTGTATGAGAGTGTGTAGGGGAAGGTTGGCATAGCCTGGGGCATCACCTGCCCCTCATAGCAGAACCCAGAGACACTTATGGTGCAATGGTACAGGTGTCCTCAGGGATGGTCTCAAGGTAGTCCAAATCCTGCTTTGGGTTAGACTTGGGAGACTGCCTCCTCTCAGGGCAGGAGATGAAGTCCCTGCCTAAATAGGTGCCTAATGAGGTGATACTATCCATTATGACTAGCTGGGGCCTGGATGACTGCATCTGAAGACAGGGTAGCCTATATGTTCCCACTAGGGAAGAGCTGAGGAAGCAGGAACCTCAGAATGAAGCCACAACCAATTGAGTATGTGTGCCATTGGAAGAACAACAGCCAGAATATTAGCAACTTGAAATAAAATGGAGAAATCCTAACAAAGTAATTGTTCAAAGAACACAATAGACAGGATACATAGAGTAGAGTGGATACATAGAGTGGATACAACTAGAGAACAAATTGAGAAGGTGGGAATTACTAAGTAGTAGTCTAAGGAACTACTCTCATCTCTACAATAAATCAAAAAACTACTCTCATCTCTACAATAAATTAAAAAAACTACTAAGTAGTAGTCTAAGGAATGACTCTCATCTCTACAATAAATCAAAAAAATTAGCTGGGAGTGGTAGTGTGCGCCTGTAGTTCCAGCTACTTGGAAGGTTGAGGCAGAAGGATCGCCGGAGCCCGGTAGGTCAAGGCTGCGATGGCTGGGAGCAGCCACTGCACTCCAGTCTGGGTGACTGAGTGAGACTCCAACTCAAAAAAAAAAAAAGGAACTACTCTAGAAGTAACGAAACAGGAACTTTAAAAGAACTACGAAGGGAGATGCAAAAGAAGAAGGACAGATAGCAGACTGGGTGGGGTGGTAAGAAATGTGTGAGGTGGAGGAGGGAGTGTTGAGGAAACAGGAGGTCGGAGTTCTCTGGACTGGGGAACAGGTCCATGAGGGCCCTATGGCATGTCCAGTTTATTGGTGCTCTTACAGTGGACTACAAAAAAGCCAAGCAGAATGCTTTATACATCACCATAGTAGAGTTGGCACAAGATGACAGTACATTAATGTCTTTTAAGTTTTTAAAAGTTTTTTTTCTTTTTTGAGATGGAGTCTCACTCTGTCACCCAGGCTGGAGTGCAGGGGTACACTCACAGCCACGCCAGCGTTGACCTGCCGGGCTCCGGTGATCCTTCCTCCTCAGCCTTCCAAGTAGCCAGAACTACAGGCACACGGTACCATGCCCGGCTAATTTTTTATTTATTGTAGAGACAAGGTCTCACCAAGTTGCTCTGGCTGGTTTCGAACCTGTGGGCTTAAGCAATCTACTTGCCTCGGCCTCTCAAAGTGTGGAATTACAGGCTGAGCCACCAAGCATGGCCAAGTTTTTAAAAGTTTTTAACCCAGTTTTATGTTCATTTAAATTGTCACTTAGTTATCCAGCTATAATAAAAATATTCTCAGGCATATAAATTTCAGAGGTTTTGTTACTCAGAGTTCCATATTGAAAACACTTTAAATAAATTTTTTAATAAAACTTTTAGTAAATTCAGGAAGTTCCACAAAATGTATGAGAGTTAGGAGAACTCAATACTGAGTGAAGTCTGCTTTAGAAAAGTGTGTGTGTGTGTGTGTGTGTGTGTGTGTGTGTGTGTGTGTGTGTGTGTGTGTGTGTGTGTACAACAACAGCCAAAGGAAAGAATAAGAGAAGGTGTACCCATAATGACCCAGAGTTAGAATGGTAGACATTACCTGACAGGATGGGTTCAGTGGGAGAACAACTTCTTGTTTTGTAAGGGAAAAGATAGCAATATCTACTCAAAGTCTACAAGAAGGGAAAAAGCAACACAGAAAAAAAGAAATGTTGAAATTCTTAAAGCAAGAAAGTAGAAACAAGTCCAAATATAGCAATCACAATAAACATGAATAGATTAATTCCATTGAAAGAGAAATTCAAAAATTTGTTGGTTCAAATTTCTGTTGGTTTAAAAAATACTTAACAGAATTTTGAGAGATCTATACATAAATACATTGCATATTAACATTAAAGAAATATTTCTTTTAAAAATGTGTGCCTGACTGTTTTGCTTTATGCTGAAATCCTCTCCATTTTTGTGAATTTAAACTTACTTCAACTATCCTGGAGATAAGGATGACTGGTTACTTTGAATCTGCAGCAATCAGTCCCATGTTTGTTAGGCTGCATTTTAAACATTGGTACAGCCAGTGTCTTCCATTTCAAGGGTGAGAGGGCATCTCTGTGTTATTTGGCCTCTTGCCATGTGGTTATTTCTGCTGTCTTGCCCCTCAGAATTGCTGTGTTTTCTGTGACTGTGCTGCATGATGACCGCATTGTCTTGGTGGCTGAGCAGCGGCCTGATGCCTCGGAGGAGGACAGCTTCCAGTGGATGAGCCGCGTGCTGCAGGTTGGTGCTTCAGGGCTACCCTGTGGTTCCATAAACCTTCCAAGCTGCCTCTGCATGTGTGAATAGGAAGTCTGCTCCATTCTGAGTACAATGTGGTGGGCTTGCTCTGCTCATCCTCCCTGCCTCCAGCTTGTTTATTTTTAAATGTAAAATTGACAAATTATAGTTGTATGCATTTATGGGCTACAAAGTGATGTTATGATTTTTGAATGCAATGTGGAATAATTAAATCAAGCTAATATTCATCACCTCAAATACTTTTTTTTTTTTTTTTTTTGAATTGGAGTCTCACTCTGTCGCCCAGACTGGAGTGCAGTGGCCACTCCTGGCCACCGCAGCCTCAACCTGCTGGGCTCCAGCGATCCTTCCGCCTCAGCCTTCCAAGTAGCTGGAATTACAGGCATGCGCTACCATGCCC